>NC_142677.1:12669137-12964137 GCF_964200805.1 Pocillopora damicornis | reverse complement strand
ATCCACAACCAAAACTTTGACCATTCACTGTGAATTTGAAAATAAAGTTAATTTGATAATCATAAAACAATAAAAAAAATGTCTTTCTAGACAAAATTTGAGTTTGAAGGTTATAGTACAAAAATAGAGTGAATCATTATTATATTGATATTCTTTACATGTTTCAAAGGCAAACTGTGCCATCAGTGGCATAGCCTGTTATTAAATGATACAAATTTTCCTTGTCCAATGTTTATTATTTAGCTACTTAACCCTTTAACTCCTATGAGTGACCAAGACAGAATTTCTCTTCACATTATCAATACAATATCAAGCAAACAAGTGATAAGAACAAAGAAAAATATAAATTAAAGGATTATAAGTTGATCCAAAACCAAACTATCCAAACTAACATCACAAGAACTGTCTGACAGATAGTAAGGAGAATTATTAATGAGATCTTAAGAGAAAAATATAAATTAGAGGATTATAAGTTGATTCAAAACCAAACTCTCCAAACTAACATCACAAGAACTGCCTGACAGATAGTAAGGAGAATTATTAATGAGATCTTTGGAGTTAAAGGGTTAATTGCTTTATTTCTGCATTTAATTTTAAAATTTGAGGTTTCAAGGCTACATTACCTTCCCCAATGACTTCAACCACCCCAACACATGTGATATCATGTAAAGAGGAGTAAAGATATACTGCCTGTTAAACAAAAATAGATTTTCTGTTAATAAAATGTCAATACATAATAATTTAAATAGTTAGATAACTTAAAAGAGTTCACTGTGATCTTTTGCTTTACAGTTAATTATGCTGAACACAAATTAAAATTAATCATCATGACAATGGAGCAATATGTGGTGAGTTATTATAACACAAAAACTTTAATTTCCCCAAAATAGTGAACCAGTCATTACATGATTGTGCAATTCTCTCAGTTCATATCTGCACCATGATTGGTCAAATTTGCAGGCGGCATTTCACTGTATGGCCTGCTAAATTCAAAAGTTTGTTTGAATTAAAAGCCTCCTCCTCTATTTGAGCTCAAAAATAAGATAAATATCTTAGTACCCTTGTTTTCTTGGACTGTACTGTAAGTTACAGAACCTTACGCTTGGGCTATAAATCCAAGCAGAAAAACTCAGTCCCTTGCTAGCATACAGTATAGACCTCAAACACAGTTAATAGGGTCTTTCTTAGTGCATTTTCTTCTTCTTTCCTTCGGAAGAAAACAACATTATACCTCCTCAAAGACAATTTTGTGCCTGCCATTCTCCTTCCCACTACTTGGAAAAAAGGGTCCAAGCCATGTGCTCCCAAAGAAACATTTATAAGCTGCATCATACAGTGTCAATCGCAACTGGAATTCTATGTCTTGGGAAACAACATCCTATAAAAATAGAGATAAAATAAAGGAAATATTTCCCCATAACCCTATAATATTCTAAAACAAAGCCAAAGTCTCAAAGTAATCAATTGTTTGCCATTGTTTTTTTGTTTGTTTTTATCCAAGCAATGTATAGTGAAGTATTGGGTTACATGGAAAACTTGCGAAATAGAAAAAGGATTTTACAGTAACTACATGCACTTCCCAAGGCAACGATTATTAAAAAAAAGTATCATTGATAATACTAGTAGTAATAACGCAAGCTTTTGTCATGAAATCAACCTAGACACTGATCTGAAAACAAGGCTTTATTTATTCTAAAAAAATTGTTGGGATCAGCTGTTGGTCAGAAATTGAATAGTAAAGGATAAAAATATAATCATTGCATGGAACATTTTTTTAAAAAGCAAAACGAAGAAAGTAACAAGAACGAACAGGAAACAGTGATAATCTAGACACTACATTTTTTTTCCAAAATATGACGGCCAAGAAGCACGCAAGAGGGCAAATAATACTGATGCGAAGGTTTTCTGTTGCTCTGTGCAAAAAAATAAATCAATTCTAAAGTAAAGGTCACAATAACCTTAACGAGCTTCATATTATGACCTCAACTAAAATTTGCTTGCGTTACTGCCACGGCAACAAACTTACATAAACTTGAGGTGGAGATATACCAATCACGGACTTGAGAACGAGACAAAATGGAACACTGGCCTTGGAGTGAGATCCTGATTTCCGTCGATTCGGATGAACTGGAATGAGACGGTTGTTTTCGAAAAATTCTGGCCAATTTTCTTCCTGTTCTTCCTCCGCCATAACAAACCATGGCGCCAATTTGAAATTATTATTATGTAACCTCGCCAAAAACTTAGCGCGTGCGAAGAGCGAAAAATTGAAAAGACTAGGCTCGAACTATTTCATCCAAGTATGGTAGATTTTTCCTTATATAGTAACTTTAGCGGCGAGAGTGGGGTGTCTTCTAGTCGAAAATGGCGGCTTGATCTAGGGTACAGATACCGAAACTTTAGTCGAATAACCTCGTCATTTCCAACTTTGCCCCTTTAAAATTTACCTTTAACTACTGGAAAGCTAACTGTTCGTCGTAAAAAAATTGGTTTTGTTGCTAAACTGTGCTATTCAACATGATCGGTGGCTTGTTCATCTACAATCATAAGGGAGAGGTGTTAATTTCGAGGGTGTATCGGGACGATATTGGGTAAGTTGTAGCAACGTTTGATGTATGATTTCGCTCAATCAGATCTTTATCCATTTGCTGCGCGAGCACAATTGATATGAAGGCATGTTACGACATTTTGAATAGTGTAGGAGGTTTTGCTAGTAATCGAATCATTAGATACCTTAATTAAGTAAGCTTGTGACATGCTGGGATTGAAACTTTGATTTATGTGATTCGAAACGTAAGCTTAAGGGCTCTGTCAACTCTTTACAACAGCATACATATTCTTCACACTGCTCTCTATACATTCCCTAAGGTGCTGACAAGTAGAATCTTTTAACAATCACAAACTTCTTTAATGTATGATTAAGGGATGATATTGTAAAGAGAAATTAGATTCTAGTCACATGAAGGGGTTAAAGGGCTTTAGAGTGGTTAAGCTCTCACTGAAAAAGAGAGGACAGTCTCCAAGAAGCCACAAAATTCTTTGATGAGTTACTGTGTAAGCAGTTCAAGTTCTGGGCTTTGCATGTAAATAACCAGCTGGTTTGCCTTTTATCAGTTAGGTTTTTGACACTGACATGTTTCCAGTGTTCTACTTTGTATGCACACAAGGAGCATTTTGATGCTCAGACCCATGATATGGACTTGTTACTTAATGTATCATGATCTTAAAGACATCCTGTGTGCATGTACAGTTAAGATGTTTGCTAGCTGAATGATTAAGTTCCCTCTTATTCATAACTTGCATTAATTTTCATTGTTTAGTCGAAATGCTGTGGATGCTTTTCGTGTGAATGTTATTCATGCCAGAGGCCAGGTGCGTTCACCAGTTACTAACATCGCCAGGACAAGTTTCTTCCACATACGGCAAGGAAATGTCTGGCTAGCTGCTGTCACAAGGCAGAATGTAAATGCTGCTATGGTGTTTGAGTTCCTGAATCGTACTGTGGAGATTATGATTTCCTACTTTGGAAAAGTCACTGAGGAGGGAATTAAAAACAACTTTGTCCTCATTTATGAGCTTCTTGATGGTTAGTTCATTTAGCTAAATCATTTGCTCGTAGAATGGGCTTTTGTTGCACAGCCTTCCTGAAAAATGGAAGTAAAACCTTTTGTTTAAAAAACAAACAAAAGCAAACCTAATAAGGTTGGGGGGGGATGGGGTCCAAGCTTGAACTTATTGCAAGTTGTCATTTAATTGCTAAAATCATAGGATGGTCGCCAGAGATCAATTTTATTTGCCAGAAAAATAAACAGCAAACAATGTTTTGTATAAAATTATACATCTTTTTTCTTGATGACCTACAGGAGTTGTCTTCATTTGACACAGTTTGTATGTGACTACTGAATATTGGTCACCAAATCAGTGACTTTCTCAGCAGACTCATTCACTATCATTTTTCCTTTCTTTTCATGGCAACCAAAATAGTTTCACCTTGTAGCTCCGGAAGATGTTGAGTAACACCCCAGTTCTTCTTTCTTTTTCTTTGAAAATAGAAATAGCTGATTATGGATATCCTCAGAAGACTGATACAGCTATTTTGAAAACATTCATCACTCAACAAGGAATCAAGTCACAGGTCAGTTATCTTTTGTTAAAAGTTCTGACTAAATTTTATTTTCAAGATAATAAAATTGGAGTGCCCGGTGAGAAAAAGGCTCCCTTTAATTTTAGTGTGCATGCTAATAGAATGACCTTGCAACAACTTACATGTGCACCCTCTTGGTGCATCATTGTTGATATGGTGGATATGTTTTGTTTGATGTTGCTGCAGGTAAAGATTCTCAATTGGTTGAAAGTTACTTCTGTTTTGAGTTTTGGATAACAAGTTTCATGTTGTCAGCTGAAATAGAAGGACCAATGTTCTGTTTTGGTAGTCCTTACCTGGAGACATCAATTCTGTTTTTGTTTTTTCTTTCTCTCTGTTCCAAAATTTTTTCTTTTGGCATCAAAATACTTATGGAGTAGAGAGGACTCCTTCAGGCATTAATAATTGAAACTTCAGGGGGAGGTTTTCAGGTACAGGACACAAGATAAGCCTGGAAGATAAACACTAGGTTTTGAAAATTTTGTTTGTTTGTTCTCTGGTGCAGACACGGGAAGAGCAGGCCCAGATCACAAGCCAGGTTACAGGACAGATCGGCTGGAGAAGGGAAGGAATCAAGTACAGAAGAAATGAATTGTTTCTTGATGTGTTGGAATCAGTTAATCTGCTCATGTCACCACAAGGTTTGTCAAAAAAGTTTAATCTCTGTCATGATCTCCAGAGTTCCTAATATATTTGCAAGTGGAATTTAAACAATTGGGATGGCATTTTATGATGACAACTTTTTTTTCAAGGACCATGTGTTGGTATGAATGTCCTTACTACGGTTGCTGAAACATGTCATCCATCTTGACAGCAGATCTTTTAAGGGAATTGTTAATGATCATTTTAAATAATGACTTGAGATTAAGGTGACTATGAACACTAAAATCTAACCTGCTCTCCAAGTAGGATTATGTTGCAGAAACTAAAAAGTTGTGTGTGTTTTTTTCCTTTTTGAAGGTCAAGTTCTAAGTGCTCATGTCTCTGGACGAGTTGTCATGAAGAGTTTCTTGTCAGGAATGCCAGAATGTAAATTTGGAATGAATGACAAACTAGTGGTAGAGAAACAGAAGAGTGGAGCTTCTGAGCCATCGCTTGATCCACAAAAGAAGTTAGTGCCACAGATTAACCCTTTAACTCCCATGATCTGATTGACTGATATTTCTCCCCTCTAACTCTAGCTGCTACACATTTCTTTGTAAAGTAGCTGGGAGAATTGATATTAGATCAAAATAACAACTTTTATCCAAGAAATTTGAGTATTCTCGTTACCTTTTTGCTGGATAATGTTGGGGTACTATAGGGAGAAGTAACATGTTAATCACTTTTGGGATTTACAGGGT
This sequence comes from Pocillopora damicornis, assembly GCF_964200805.1. Lineage (NCBI taxonomy): Eukaryota > Metazoa > Cnidaria > Anthozoa > Scleractinia > Pocilloporidae > Pocillopora > Pocillopora damicornis. The sequence continues at coordinate 12,958,650 of NC_142677.1, read as the reverse complement.
TAATTATGTAGATCTCTTTGAAGTTCTAGTACTTTCTTCTCTCAACAGAATATCTCTATTCTTTTGTTTGTTATCGTTTAAAATTATTTGATACTGGTAATGACCTGTTTTTAAATGTGGAATCCAAACTCAAAATGTCTCTCTGATGAAGGGCTGATGCTTGGAACGTCTGCTTTATAAACTCTTTAGGGTGGCCAATTTATATGATCAACTGAGTTGATAAAACCAAATTATCAAATTTGGTGGTTTACATATCAGTGTGCTTGTTATACAAAGCTTCAATAATTTAAAATTTTACCTGCAATATGCCCAAAAATGTTTGGGCTGACAATGGCAAAATGCTAAGCCTGGTCTGTTTTCTCCAGTTCTCTAAGTTCTGTTTTTCTTTTCAGAAACACCACAAGCAAGTCAGGAATTGCAATTGATGACTGCACATTCCACCAGGTTGATTCTTGAATTTTTTGAAAATATTCCACAAATTTCTGTATGAAATTTCTTGATTCCCCATTATTTTTGTATTTTATCGATTTTGTATGTTTTTATTGCAGTGTGTAAAGCTCAGTAAGTTTGAAACAGAAAGGGCAATTAGTTTTATACCACCTGATGGAGAATTTGAGCTCATGAGGTAAGACAGTGTTTTTCAATATCTTCTACTTCTAATTTTGGTATGATACATCCTTTGTGGCAGCCTTTGTGTGACTATTACATGTATTTTGATTCTTACCACTGATGTAGCTAAAGTATGTTTAGTGTGCACTCGTGTTAACTGTGTTGCACTGCTAGTGGTATCTTAGTTTCTGAAGTAAGTCATTGCACCACTGTGTCACCTGAATGGGATGCTACAACCTTGGAAAAGTTTAATTGGGAAAAAAATTGGAACAACAATAAATCACGACTCCAAATCCCATATTTAAGGATAATTTGATCAAGATACCTTTTTTGAAGCCCAAGGTCTATCAAAAAAAGAGCATCTTGCCCTAAAGAAAACTTGCGCTCACTCACTAACTCCCTCCCCCCCCCCCTTCCCCTCTTCACTCACTCACTCACCCACCCACTCATGAAGCTGCCAATGGTGCAGTAGAGGACTGTATGTGGAAAAGGGGTTGTAAGGAGAAACCTAACATAAGCCTGCATGCAGGCAAACCTGGTGACAGTAAGAGGTCTTAGAAGCTGTGGTAAACTGCCAGTATTTTCCACACAGCTGAAGTTAAGGGTTTTGAAAAATATCACACAATGAACACAGTGTTCCTGGTATATGACCTCTTTTTCTGAATTGAAAAGTATAAAATCCAAATGTGCCAGTTATTATTGTGAGTCTATAATTGAAGGTAAATAAGAGATTATTTTTGGCTTATTCCACCATTAGGTACCGCACCACTAAAGACATCAGCTTGCCATTCAGAGTCATTCCCTTGGTGAGGGAAGTTGGAAGGTCCAGGATGGAAGTGAAAGTAGTAATCAAGTCTAATTTTAAACAGTCAATATTGGGGCAGAAAATAGAGGTAATTGTCCCTTTTTTATTCTAGTTGTGGTGTGAATAATGTTTTCATTCCAGTTTTCTGTCGTCTTGTTCATCACTCCACTCAGCTAAGTAGGGATCAAAAGGAAAAGTCAGACAACTTATTTGGGCTCCAAGCACATCTTTTTCTCAAAAATGCCATTTTGTGACCTGAAATCATAAACTGGTCACAAAAATTATAAGATTAATTTTCTTAAAAAAAAAAGCCCGCTGGAATAATTTTTTGAGGTTCATACTATGTGACAAAGCTTGATACTCAAGGATCCAAAAAGGCAAATTATTGTGTTTAAAACAAGAAACTGTAGAGTTAACCCTTGAACTCCTGTGAGTGACAAGAGAGAATTTCTCCCTCAAACATCAATACAATATTGAGCAGACAAGTGTTGAGAATAAAGAAAAATTAAACATTACAGGATTATTGGTTGATCCAAATTCTCAGAAGTAACATCATGAGAAATGTATGGCAGACAGTAGGGAGAATTACTAGTGAGATCTTTCACTGAACTGAAGACCTAATCTTCTAATTTAGTAGCCAAAATTGTCTACCACTTGCCATGGTGACCATAAAAGTGGCATCTTGAAGCACTGCTCAGAATGACACAAAATGCTTTCAAGTGAACTGTATGGCTCAAAAACCCTTACTATCCCTTAACCCTTTAACTCCCAGATCAAATTTGTAATTCTTCTTACTGTTAACTATACAATTCTTAGAATGTTAGTTCAGAGAATTTAGCATTGGATCATTTAATTATCCCAAATTGATATTTTTCTTTATTCTCATTAGTTATCTGCTTGATATTGTATTGGTATTGTAAGGAGAAATTCTGTCTTGGTCACTCATGGGAGTTAAAGGGTTAAAAAAAGCTGCAAATTGCTACTCACAGTGCCCCTATTTGCAGCTACCATATTGAATGAGGTTAACTAATTTCATTTTATTGGCTTTCTCTATGTATTTAATACTTTAAGGGGTTGTTTTTCAACAGGTGAAAATACCCACCCCACCAACTACAGCAGGAGTTCAAGTTGTTTGTATGAAGGGGAAAGCCAAGTACAAGGCCAGTGAAAATGCAATTTTGTGGAAGTAAGTTGCAGGTGTTATTTATGGAATGTTACTGTCATTGATTTATAGACTTTAACCAGTTTATATCTCAGTCTCAGCATTAAGCAGCTGCAGGAATCAGCATAAATTACTTATGAAAGCTCTTGCATAGACTCGTTCAAAAGGTAAAATACTACCACCCTCTCCCCCCTCCCCCCCCCACTTCCCCACTTAAGAATTTGAACAATATAATGTAAGCCTAATGCCTTTACCAGGAATTAGACAGTGCTTTCTTCTATGTATCCATATGTAAAGATTCTTACGGGGTTCCCTAGCTGACCACTGCAAAAGAAGATTTGATGTTGCACTCATCTTTGCTCGTTATAATGTTTGCACTCTTTGATGTCTTTTCATCGCAGGATAAAACGAATGGGTGGTATGAAGGAATCTCAGATCAGTGCTGAAATTGACCTTATGGCCACCAAGGAGAACAAGAAATGGGCCAGACCCCCAATATCTCTCAACTTTGAGGTACTGTGAACTGCACCTGTGAGGTGTCAAACCCATTACAATAGTTTACCTTTAATGATACTTGTGTTAACTTATCTTTTTACCCGGGTGCTTACCATGGTAATGTTACTTTCAACTAGTAGTCCATGGCTAAAATTTTTGGCTTGCGGAAACCTGCTTGATTTAGCTCCTTTAGGGCGTATTTTGATAAAGTGTCGTGAAACCAAAACCAGTTAAACCCAGCAACTAATAAGAGCAAAGGAGAATATCACTAGGAGGTAATAAGAAATTATAGTAAAAAAAAGCGAACTACCTGAAGCGCAGTAGGCGTGGGTCGGAATCATATCGAACCGTGAATCTTTCCAAGCTTCTTTCTGTAACTGCCAAGATTGCCGCTGACTGCAAAGATCATTGCTTCTATTGCAATTCTGTCCTGTTCAGCAATAGATTATGCCAAAATTTTGAAAGGCCAAAAAGGAAAAAAATTCAAGAAAATTCAAGAAATCGTGAAAAATCCCAGGTAAAGGCCAGTCGCCGAACGCATATCATTCATTCAACGTGGAGCGGCTGGCGTAGTTTCCTTCTTTGGGATGTCACGCAACACTCCCTCAAACTGTGTCAAAATATCAGCTTTGGGGAGCACTGCGTGGTCTAACGAAAGAAAAGCTGCAAAGTCGACCACAGATGATTTTAAAGTACCTTTTTTATTTATAACTTTTTAATTGTTTGATTATAATTTACTTTAGGTTCCATTTGCTTGTTCTGGATTAAAGGTTCGTTATCTGAAGGTGTTTGAACCTAAACTGAACTACAGTGACCATGACACTATCAAGTGGGTTCGATACATCTCCAGATCAGGGCTGTACGAGACTAGATGCTGAACCTAAACACGTAGATCTAAATATATTAGATATGATTCCATTCACTGGCGATCGTTTCTGTCTGTTTCAATAAACCGCTAGCCTTAATTAACCCCTTCACTCCCAAGATATCATTAAGTAATTCTCCTTACTGTCTGGCGTCTAATACTTTTGATATTAGCCCCGAGAATTTGGTGCTGGATCAACGGATGATCCTTTACTATTTGTTCTCTTTATTCTCATCACTTGTCTGCTTGATTTTACATTGATATTGTAAGGAGAAATTCTGTCTTGGTCTCTAATGGGAGTTAAATAATTCAAACTTTTTGCTTAAAAGATGTTACGAGATAGCAGTCGAAGGCGTTTGGTTCACAGTATGTTGCAAGTAAATCTGGGAAGAAAACCTTTAAATAGCAAATGTTTAGAACAAAATAATTACAAGGGAATAAGAGTAAAAGGAACAAGTTTGGATAAAGATGCAGCAGATTGACTCGGATTGCAAATGAGTTATTCAGAAAGTTAAGAATGTGGGCATGGCTTTTAGGTGTATAGTATATGACGTGAACTCATTTTTGGAGGGATTTTTAGGAAATTGGTGCGATAATGTCGTTGGGCTGGGAGTAAAGCATAGAATACTTGTTTTACTTTGGTCGGAAACTGTCAACGGTTAGCATTTGAGTGACATAGTTGGCAAGGTTGGTGGTATTATTCCCCTTGTTAATCAGTGTATTTAGCACAAACTAATGAAAAGTCACCAGAAAATGTCTTGCTGTCTCACTAATTAAGATAATTCCGCTTTTTGCATTAGCTCTTTCCTTGACTTCTCTCCCGGTCAAAATCTAGCATGTAAGTTTTAGGAAAAGTGGTTTTGTCACGCAATTATCTGTCATGAGTTTTTTCGCCTACATGTTCAAAGTCTAGAAAAACCTGTTATGGAAAATCTTATTAAGAAAACGTGCCTGAGTCAATTTACCCTAATTTATTTTTTGCTTATTGTATCAAGCGATATGCTGCAAGAAAACTTCCTTTATTATATTATTCCGAAATACTGCATTGCTTTTTTTTAATTATCGTCTTCTACGAAAGACCAAAATCCGATCTTTTCCTAAGAAAACGCTATCAATCAAGGTTTTTTTTTTGCATTTTTTATCATGCCATTTTTCTTACAAGACCTAGAACTGTGTTCCCATTTTCAATCTTAAACTACAGAAGTACATAAAAAGCGCTGGCTGAATGGAATATAAATTGCAATTCAATGTATGTAGATACCTTTGATAGGAAGATCAAAGTAGGTTCATAAAATCAACTGTTTTATGTACACTTGTCTTACTCTTCGTTTTGTTTTGTAATCAATGTGTTATCACTTATTTTCTCTCTGTTTACACTTAAACAGGAGAGAATTGTGATGTAATCTTTCAAAGTGGAAATCATCTTTCCAGACGTACACCTTATTTGAACACGTGACTAGAGACTGGACTTGCAACTCTTACCCGGCATCCTTTGCGAATATTTCGTAGTAAGGGCGTCGCCAATTTTAGCGAGAGCTTTTGCAACTTGTGATATGTCAACAGAAGTTTTCTCTGTCACTCCAGAAGTTAGCGAAGGAGATGTCAAGCTTTCGTTTGGTTTTGTCAGTCGATTTCCAACCTTCTTTTCCATGTTGTTCTGTGAAATTTCCTCGTTCAAATCGAACTGAATAGGAGTATTTTCCCCTCTTTTGAAGTCAAGCCGCGACTCTTTTTCACTTCTCCCTCTACAAATTTTCCACGATGATTCAAGCGAACCAAATAAAAGGCTCTCCGTTACTTTTTCCACTTGAGGTTTCAAGGCATGTAGTGCGACTTGGAGCATACGCAGCAGTAATTTACAGGCGATCACCAACTTCAAACACACGGCCAACTAAGGGTTGTTTGTCTGAGCGGCATTGTTACTCATGCAATGAACTGCAATCAATTTTATGAGGAAATTTACCAGCAGGAATCAACAATATTGTAGTTAGATGAATTATGCAGTTAGCGCGGCATACAAAAGAGAATAACTGATAGATAGGCTTGTTCAAGAAGCGAACGGATTCTCGTCAAAACAAGGGGAAAAAATGTCCCCTGCAGCAGCAAAACTTATGACAGGGACTATATTGGCCTTTTACCTTAAGTATTACCTAGATTTGTTTATAAAACCCTGCGTTGCTTGCCAAACTCGTATTTGCGTGATGGCAGACGAATTGCCAACGGGCGTTTTCGTTGAGGGGGGAATGGAGATGAGCTGTTTTGTGCCGCCCAAATTCTAGCCGCTCTGTCAAACCGTACATTAAACGAACAACAACCAAACAGCAATACCGCCAACAAGGCCTACCGCGCTTACATCTGCAGCGCTTCCCTTCGAGAGGTGAATCTCTTTTTTTTTTTTTTTTCGCTTTTTCTGCCTTTGTGCCAAACCGGCATGAAAAATAATAACAGCGTCTAATTGACCTTGGGGAGTAAAAACCCCTAAAATTGTCGTCTATTTCGAACTCCCTGTTGAGAGAATCCTAACCTTTTGATGAGTTGATTAAAGCTGAAAGAACAACCTCTAGCTAGTCTCAACGAGAGCTCAACAGTAAATTTTTATACCTCCAACTTTCTATAATCTTCTCGAACACAGGAAGCGTAAATTAATGTGAAAGGACTATATTTTTTTCCAAAAAAAAAATAAAAATAATAACATGTACTAAAATACCTGGGAAGAAGTTCATCAGCTGAAATTGTGAGAATTTCCTTAGGCTATTTGTGAGCGGAAGCTACGATCACAGTTTGTGTTCTGTGTACAATGTGGTCAAACTAAGTAAGGGGTCTCTCTTATGGCGGACATGAAATTGCCTTGGGTGTTTTTCATGAACATTATATTGTTTGATAATTAGTGTCAGGTTCTGGCTCGTTCTCTGAGTTCCTGGTGTTGTAAAATAGCGCTTTGGATGCCGAATTTCAGGACCGATTGAAATTCTGCATTCAAGTTTTAGAAGAAATTCAAACGATGCCGAAATATTATTTCTTTTGCAAGTTCAGCAATATAGCTTAGAAATAACCAGTAACGATAATAAAAGAAAAATCCTTGTATTTCCCTTTTCATTCATTTCCCTACCAAGCATGTTTCACTCGTGCGACGTAACTTCGCAGACGCAACAAAGTATAGTGTCTTCTGTATCAAGGCAAATATTTCAAAGCTTCAGCACATGCAAGCAAGTTCTTGCAGTATTGCTTTGACGCTTATGAGAACGAACAAGATTTATTGAGAGTACAAATGCGGCAATATTTTCATCTAAAAGTGTGTACTGGGCCTAGTTGTTGAAACGGGTGACAACACTATCCAGCGGATAAAATCGCTATCCAGCGGAAAAGTGTTTACAAAACTTACTAAACAGAAGTACTCTTTGAACAACTGCGGTCTGATCTGCTCGCGCGTGTTTCTTGCATTTCTTTCGAGCGTGCGCAACGCAAGGTACTTCTTCCGTGTTCACTTCAGTGAAAGCCCAAATGATCTTATGAGGTGACCTTTTGACTGCGATATTCAAGCGCCTATAACTTGAACGTTTTAATCGTGGATGATGCGATTTTCCAAAAAACGCATTACACGAAATTTCAGAGGAGTACCATCTGTTTCTATGATAATTTACTTCGTATCTCTTCGAACGGTCTTAATTAATTTTTTTTGTTTGTTTTTTTCATTATTTCATTTGAATTTTTTATTTAGTGTGGAGCGAAGGAAACTGGAAACTATAGACGCAGCACTCATGAAAACGAGGCTATTAACAGTGGTCTTCCCTTCTCATCTTCCATCATGGCTTTCTTGAAGGACACGTGTCGTTCTGTAGGATTTTTCATTTCTACTTTGGTTGTTTTGCTGGCCTGCTTTGATCTGACCGAAGCAGGAGGGAAAACCCTTGTCCTTCTTGATAATGCCAACACAAAAGAGACACATTCCATCTTTTTTAACTCTCTGAAAGGTAAGACCAAACTTCATTTGCAAGCAGGGGTTTTTAACAAAGACTTACTTTGGAAGTGTTAAAAATGTTGGGTTTTGGGCACAAAGAGATGAAGTGTATACTATGGGGACACTGGATTGTTTTATATTTTAAGGAAATTCTAGTGTGTAATTTAGATCGATAAATCTAAAATTTGCCAGCTAAACCATCCACCGAGCCCTGTGAATCGATTCAGCTCTAGGATTGCAGAGAGGATAGGCTGAGTGTGCCTGTGCACAAAATTGCATCATAAATCTAATTTAAGTCCTTTATTAGCTAGATATATGGAGTGTACTGAATTTGTAATGAATCTAAAGAAAGGAAAACATTGATTTGCAGGATATGGCCTTTTTGTGTTGTGTTGAGTTGAGAACAATAAACCAAAGATTTTGTTTAACCCTTTGACTCCTAACATTGATTAGCACCTAATTTCTCCTAACATATCACTCTTGAATCACACATCAAAGTTATGGGAATAATGGAAGTTCTTGATTGTTAAACAAATTCTCCTTGCTAGCACCTTAGGAAATGTATAGAGAACAGTATGGAGAATGTGCACACTTATTTTAAGGTGTAGAGGGTTGAACAATATTGTACAAAAAATGAAAAATGAAAAACCTTGATTTTATTATATTCATTTTTTGTGGTACTGACTTACAGTGCAGTACTTGGGTACTTTGACATGTAAAATTGACCAGCATCTAATTTCTCCTTTCAATATCTCCCCTCTTCTACAAATTATGGGCAAGAGAATACAGGAAATTATCACAAACTAAAGGAGCTCTTGATTGTTAAACAAATTCTCCTTGTGAGCATCTTAGAAAGTGTATAGAAAACAGTATAGAGAACATGCATACTGATGTTAGGGTGTAAAGGGCTATGGCTGATAAATTTCAATTATATTCCTTGATTTTACCAATGTCTATTACCTTGTATCATATGTAAAAAATGTGGAACCTCTTGAAATTTGACTGTCTCCTTAAGAACACAATGTAAGGCCTAAACTTGCTTTTGGTATTATATCTTTTTGCTAGAAAGAGGATTTGATCTGGTATTCCGCTCTGCTGATGACTCAAGCCTCTCTCTTGTAAAATACGGAGAATTTCTCTATCAGCATCTTGTGATATTTTCACCATCTGTTGAAGGTTTGTTTACTCCCAACTGCAGAATACAACAATATTTACTTGACAAGTGTTTCACAACACTTGAGCTTTTTATGTTTTCCTATGTTTCCCCCCATGATAATGGCTAAAAAAAACCAATAGAAAATAAACTAATTTTTAGAGTTAACTTTTGAGGAAAAGAAATCTAGGATAACAGTCTTCCATAAATGCCTTTGTGCTTCTTTGATACTGGTTCATTAGAACTATATTACCAGAATAATTTTTACAGATAGAGTAATAAATATTTTTTTGCTTCATTTTGGATTTATGTCTATCTTGCCTTGTCACTTAATTCAGAATTTGGTGGTTCACTGAATGTCAGAGCAATCACTGACTTTATTGATGGAGGAGGAAATGTTCTTGTGGCAACAAATTCTGCAATTGGTAAGTGAGCTGCTCACCCTTTGTTTCAAGTTTGAATAATTATTTAAGTTTTTTTGTTTGTCCTAGTACTAATACAAGCATGAGAACACTAATGTCATTCCTTTTGTTAATTATTGTAGGTGATCCCATCCGTGAGCTTGGAAGTGAATGTGGAGTGGAATTTGATGAAGAGAAAACTTCTGTTATTGATCACATCAACCATGATGTTTCTGATTTGGATCAGGTATTTTCTCGCCCTTTTAAGTAGTTACTTTCAATTTTTGCTGGATAATGAGGATCATTAAACTGCACTTAAATATTGAATCCTTTACTCCCTAAGATCAGTATGAATATTCTCTACACTATACTAAACATCTTTTCAGTGTCACTGACAAGGAGAATTTGTTTGACCATCAAGAAGTTCTCTAGTTGACAATTATTTCCTGTACTCTCTCGACCTTAATGTTTAATTGAATGATAACACTGTGAGGAGAAATCTATTAGATTAAAGATTGGTCAGCCATCCTCCTTTTTTCAGAGGCATTTTGTGATCTTTCATCGGTGAGACTGGCAAAGAAATGTAGGATTTTAAGTAGCTGTTGTGTCCTTAAGCACAGTGTGAATAAAGAGTCACAAAATAAACTGAGAAGATCTAGAAAAGAGGAAGATTACTGTTTTTGTGGATGGAAAAAACCAAGAGCAACTTAAGTTTCACCTGTTTTCATCTGCTCTACCTCTTCGGTGTACTTCCCTGACAATCATTCCTTCCAATAATATTTTCTATTTCTTCCCTTCATTCCCATTTTAAATCAGTAATTCCAGGTTGCTCAGATGACAATCAACAGAAAGCAAGAAGAAATAACCTTATTGATCAAAACTATACCAAATTCTTGAATGTGATTGGTTATCACCAGCCCGATTTGAGCACTAATAGGACAGTATATGCATCATGCTTGTAACTGGGCTGTGTAATAGGACAGTTAAAGGGAAAGTTAACATGTCATGCCTGTGTAAGTGGACAGAACACATCATGTGGGCAGGCTGTTTTCTGGCATTTCACCAAGTTAACTGTTGTTTTTCTTATGAAAACGTAAAACTCGTATCTAGTTTCCTTCTCAAATTTTGTCATAGTTGTGATTAGGTAACAGGACTTCATGTCATCCAATTCTTTCTGTAATCATACTCATGGTTAACAAATTGGACTCCGGCTTTGCAGTTGTCCAATTTTGTCATTCACTCATAAGATTACAGACCAAATTGGACTCCACATGGTCCTATTACCATCATGAATACTTCTCTGTTTGGCCTGAAACCAGCATGAAAAGTGTTCCTCAGCTTACAGGAACCAAAAATCAATGTTTGAGTATCTTGTATGAAGTGCAACACCTTTGTGACTGTCTTTTTGTAATCATATTTCTAGCATACTCTAATTGTTGCCGACCCTTCAAATGTCATCAAGGCTAGCACTGTTACAGGACACTCAGTGACAAACCCCTCATTATTTAAAGGAGTTGGGTAAGTAGAGTTATCTCTGCCAAGATCTGATTTTGATTCTCCCCTTTTTTTTGTTTTTGTTTTTTTTTTCTTCCCTTTAGCTGCTACACAGTTTCCTGCAAATTTGTTACAAGAATGTAGTGTTGGATCAAGATATCTACTTCTTCCTGGAGAGTTTCTTGTTACTATTGTTCTATTCTTGTTACCTGTTTACTGGAATATACACGCAGAACTTAGGGAGGATTTACATGTTAATCACCTCTGGGAGTTAAGGGGTTAAAGTTTACAGAAAACAGACATCTGAGTTGAAGTCTCTTTGTAACTCCTACCATAGCATTTTGTATCTTTTTATTGTCTGAAAGAGAAATGTGCATGTAATAATTTCTGTTTGAGAAGCAAGTGCTGTATGAAAACTTCATTTTGTTTTTCCTTTTGACAGAATGACTGCTGATCCTGACAATCCCCTTGTAATGGAGGTCTTGACGGCATCTTCTACTGCTTATTCATACTACCCTGATGTCAAGATATCTGAGGTACAGTCTTCTAACCTTGACTGGGGGTACTGTGTTATTTTCTTGGGAAAGTGATGCAATACCTCACAGACTCCATGTGGGAATGTTAATGAGTACTGGTAAACTTTTGACAAATTTGTAGGAAATACTTGAGAGTGGCCTGAGATGCAGTTGCTCTCAATTTATGGGGATCAATATCAGTCATGGTCCAGTCATGCTGCAGAAGCTGAGATAAGCTTTCCTAGTGCAGGCCACTTGGTTTGTACTTAAACCCTTTACACCCTAACATCAGTATGCATATTCTCCATACTGTTCTCCATACATTTCCAAAGAGGCTGACAGGGAGAATTTGTTTAACAATCAAGAGTTGGTGATCATCTCCTCTATTCATGCTTGATTCAGGGGGGATATGGTAAGGAGAAATTAGATGCCAGTCACTCTCAGGGTCTAAAGGGTTAACTTCTACCCACTTTTCTGTGACTTGGATGGCCAGATTGTCTGGAAGGGGTAACTTTTCCATTTGGATTACAAAAAAATGACCAAAGGTACTTGTCGAATTGGACAACCAGAGTAAATGTGGAAAGCACACTTCAAAGATCTTGTTATTTTGGAGAAAGGGCATACAAAGGAGATGAGTCAGAATTATTTTTGGTCAGACATCTTCAGCATTTCATATTGAGTAGGGTTGTTTTAACCTTCTTTCTAACATTTACTGATCAACTTAATTAAAGACATGTTTGTATTTTCAGTATCCACATGCTGTTGGCAAGAGCACTTTGTTGATTGCTGGTCTTCAAGCCAGGAACAATGCCAGGGTTGTGTTTTCAGGTTCATTGGATTTCTTCAGTGATGAGTATGTTACCATGTTTACAGTTGATTATTTTGTAAACGTTTCCTACTGTATGTAAACTTGTTATTAAAGCTTTGGTTGAGAAAGCTTCTGCTGAAGGAAATTTGTGAAATGTCATGCAAGAGTATTTTGCATTAGAGAAAAAAATTTTATACATTACACAATGACTGTACTTGAAAGACTTCAGGACTCAAGGTACACATCTTTCAGTGGCCAAATGTAAATATTAAATAAATCTGCTATGATATAACACTGCTATACTCAACTGACCCACCAAGAAATGGACAGTCCCTTCTTATTTTTTCGTCATAAACCAAGAAAAATTTAAACAAAATCACAAATTGCATTGTTGGACTAATGTCTATGAGTTATAGAGAACTCCTAAGTTCAAACCACTAATTCACTGTAATGACAATGAGGATGGTTATGTTTATTATTAATATTACATTGTTATTATCATTCTTATGGCCATGTCCATGGCTTGCTGCCATGTCCACTGAATTTTAGACTTGCATTCTTTTATATGTTCTTTTTTTATTATTCTCTTTGGAAACATTGACTTTTAGACTATGTATCGATCACAAGTCTTTGAAAGATTGAATTCTAAGTTGTTGCTTTTTATGTTGATAATTTTACCAGTGAACTCTTATTTTGCTTTAGCTATGCAAATTCTTTGGAGTTAATATAAATTTGTATATAAAGCACTATTTGTTTTCGTTCTATATCCATTTTTAAATATTCTGACTGAGTTATGAATAAAGTTTTGCCTTTCATTTATTATTATTATTATTGTTATTATTATTATTATTGTTATTATTATTATTATTATTATTGATCAGGTTGATTTGAATTTCATAAGAGTCATGAGACTTGGGTTGGATACAAAATAATGAACATGTACATCAACTGCAAGCTGGACAAGAAAAAATTAAGGCACATTTAGACAATGTATTCATAATTTTTCCACAGATATTTCAACAAGCCTGTGCAGAGTTCCAAAGCTGGTTCCAAACAGTATGTAATTTTAATAATTTCTTTTTTATAAATTCAGTATGGAACCCTGTCATTTATTTCAATGGCAAGGATTCCAAATTTGACATAAACAAATTATAAGAGTTTCACACAGTTGAGTCTAGGCACAAAGCAAGTGGCCAACACCACTAGAGCTTGCCTTTGTTGGGTGCATTTTTTGCTACATGCACTTTTACTACAAATGCTTCTATTTCCCTCTGCAGTCAATAATTTACATGTGTTGTCTGATTGTATTTTTTTGATCACAGGTATGCTAAATCTGGAAACCAAGACCTGGCCATTGCTCTGAGTGAATGGGTTTTCAAGGAGAATGGTGTCCTTCGTGTGGGAGAAGTGAAACATCATCGTGCAGGAGAAGCATCACCTCCAGCTGCCTACACCATTGAAGAGGATGTGGTAATTAGTTTTCTTTGCATCTCAAGTAATGTGCTACAAGGTTCCCTAGAGGCACTGGCTGCCGACATTTTGGGTATGAACGTACTTGTCCTGGTCTGGGAAAAAAAAGAGTAGCCTTTGCCAGCTAAGCCTTTTTTATGGCTGGCAACTAAGAATTATCTGGAGAACACTGTTACTGTGTTCAATGGATGTGGTTTGGACAGGGGTTCTTGAGCTCCTCTGAAGGAGCTAGTGCTTCTGACAGGGAAACTCAGAGAGTCTTAGGGCTCAAGTGTTTCTTTTTTTTTTTTTCTTTTTTTTTTAAATTTATATCAACGTTTGTTCAAACCAAAAATGTTTTACTTACATGTTTTTGTACTTTTTCATCTTTCCAGGTTTATAGCATCAGAATTGAGGAGCTGGTTGATGGAAAGTGGGAATCATTCCAAGGGACTGACGTGCAATTGGAGTTCTTCAGGATTGATCCATTTGTGAGGACAACACTCAACAAGTCAAATGGTATTCTAGTCACAATCTTAAATATTACCTATAATATAATATAACCAATAACAAAGGCCTGTTTGTATTGTGAAGAGTTTATTACAACTTTCAAACACTCTGGTGTATGTTAAAAGAAGTGGAGGCCTAGTGTTTTTCCCCTAATGTTTTCTTTTAAGTGAAACAACAGTTTAAAATGGGGGTAGCAAACAATTTAAATACTGTTTTAGTATCAATGAGCTATTTAATTAAAGTACATGTACATGCAGCTTTTTTTTAACCTCAGTCATGATGTTTCTTTTATGGTTACAGATGGCCTCTTTGTTGCAAAGTTCAAACTGCCTGATGTGTATGGGGTGTTCCAGTTTAAGGTGGAATATAACCGTGTGGGTTACACTTACCTCCACAGCAAAACTCAGGTATTGACATGTATTCTTTTGTTTTATTGCTGTGTGAATTGTTAGTTTGTACCATTTTGGCATATAACTCTTCAGGCACTTAACCCTTAAACTCCCAAGATTTCATTGGTAATTCTCCTAACTGTCTGCCAAATGATTCACATTATGTTAGTTTGGAGAATTTGGTATCGGATCAATTAATTGATATTTTCCTTTATTCTTATCACTTGTCTGCATGATACTGTATAGATATAGTAAGGAGAAATTCTGTCTTGGTCACTCACAGGAGTTAAAGGGTCAAGCTTTTTTTGTGGCACATTTTGTTAAGTGAAAGTGGCTATTTCGACTACAAATTTATAGTTGGAATTAGTTCAATAACTACCATTTTCTTCCCTTGTTACTATGATCACCTGTTTGTAACAATACTGAAAGAGGTGATCACACCATATCTTCCTTTTTCTGCACTGAATTGTTTTTTCTAAGAGAGACAAGCTAATTTCCAGAAGAACTCGGCACTTTTGTTACTGCAGAGTTATTCCAGTTCCATCACCTTCAAGCACTAGCCCTTGTCTACCCAAGACAATTGCCACTAACTGACTATCATCTATGGGTAATAAAAATACCCTTTGTCACTTCAAAAAAATCTAATCTACACCAGTAGTGCCTTACAGGATTTAGAAGGTGTGCCATTCAAGAGGCTTACACATTCCAAAGGCCAAATTGAACCAATTTAACCTCAGCTATTCAAATGCCTGCTGTGATAAGTGACTTGTTTGTGATGCTTGCTCTTGTGCCATTGATTTGTCACTATTCCACCTCTGAACTGTGATAACATTATAGTGTTTTCTCAAGAAAGACCATCATGTAGAAACAGTGTGGTTCGTAATGGGTAATTTGATGTTAACAGCTGAGTTGAAAACATAAATTGGCCACTGTAAAGAGTTAAAGGCTGACGTTTCGAGTGTTAGCCCTTCATCAAAGCAATAGCTGAAGGGCAAATGCTTGAAACATCAGCCTTTTAACTCTTTATTGTGGTCAATTTATGTTTTCAACTCGGTTGTTAACACCAAATTACCTGTTCTACCCTCCCACTGATGTAGCACCACAGTTTCTTTAGAAACTTACCCCCTTTATTGGTTTGTAATGGGTTTCCTGGCTGCCTTTAGTATTTTTTTGTACACCTGTTACTTGAAAATTTAACTTATGCCTACTTAAGCATAAAAGACAAACAGTATCTTTGATGAAAGGCTAATTTCAAGTTTCTCTGGGTTTTTTTCAGGTTTCTGTGCGTCCCAGAGAACACACTCAGTACGAGCGGTTCATTCCATCTGCATACCCTTACTATGCCAGTGCCTTTTCTATGATTTTGGGGTTGTTTATCTTTAGCTTGGTATTCCTACATCATCGAGATGAAGTAAAGAGCAAGGCAGACTAACCAGGCCCTTCTTAAGCTTGGATTCATCACCATTTGTAGATTTTTTTTTAAGTCAATAAAATCTGTAACTTGTTACCCAATTTAGAACTCTTTAATTGCCCCACTGCTGCTTCAGAACATGTCCATATCCCACCCCACCATATCCCACCCCTCATGAATATGTAAATTCTCCATACTGCTCTTTATACATTCCCTATTGTATTGCTAACAAGAGTTTGTTTGACAATCACTGGCTTCTAAATGTTTGCAATCATTTTCGTTCCTCCAATGACCTTGGTGTTTGATTCAGTGATGATATGTTGTAAGGAGAAATTAGGTCCCAGTTACTCTTACGCGTTAGAAAGTTTAGGCCTGAGATAAACATTATCATGCACAAAGGGTTCTAAAGAGGGCATCTGGTAGGGGCTGGCAAAAAAAGAATCCTTATACAAACGTACTCATTTGCTCTCCTCAAAGTCTTTTGCCTTATTTCACAAGCACTAGGCTCAGTAAACAGTTGATTTTCTAGAAGTGAACCTGTTCTCCTTTCCCAAATTAATACCTTTTTCAGTGGAGCAAAAACTAAACTCAAGAAAAAAAAATCAAGTCACCCCCAACAACAACACCACAGGGATATTATTTCTAGTTTCACTTCAGTTAATCACCAAACTAATGATGTGCACAATGTTAACTTTCATCATCTGGGGACAATTTCTGAATCTATAGGATGAAAGATTAATAATAATTTTGGAAGATTACAGCAGTCTACAACTTCTAAAAATGAAATTTCAACAGAAGTCCAATGATAAAGGAAGGTCATATTTTTGATACATTTGAAGTGAGATTATGCTGACAAAGCAACATAATGGCATTATTATCATTATTATGGCTCCTATGGACACATAAGGATGTAACAAATAAGTGACAGAACAAGGTTGACTTTCATTAGTAATAACATGAGCATGCAGATATGTAACATAAAAGTATCACTGGAATTTGGAAGCACTCTTTGCAGTAATGAACACCACCTTAAGCAGTAGTGAAAATTAAGCCAGAAAAAAAATTCAGGCTTGTACAAGATTTGGACCCATGACCTCCATAAAACTGGTGCAGTGCTTTACCAATTGTGCAACATACAAGACATTAATGATGCATACTGAAAAACTGGCCCTGCTTGGTTAAATGGTGGATAACACCATCTCACAGACAAATCACAAGTCAGAGCATAGCCCAAGGCATTTTGTTAAAAATATCCCCTGAATGTCAATTTATCTGTTGGATGGCATTATCTGAACAACTGAACACTGATTTTTATTTGATGACGATGGCCTTAGGCTATTATATAGCAAGTGTAAACAAGGCTTTATTCTCAGCCACCCATCCCACTCCCATGAGTGACCAAGACAGAATTTCTCCATATAGTGTCAATACAACATAGAGCAGACAAGTGGTGAGAATAAAGTAAAATGTCATTTAGGGATTGTTAGTTGATCAAATACCAAATTCTCCAAACCAACATCATAGGAATTGAATTGCAGACAGTAAGGAGAATTACTAATGAGATCTTGGGAGTGAAAGGGCTCATTATACTTTTCCAACTGAGTTGACCAATTGAACCACACAGTCTAATTTTGTTCCTTGTGTGTTTAATAATTTTACACCTCGCCACATTATGATGGAAACCTAAGCCATATTTATGCAAAGGTAAGAAATATGGATAAAAATATGAAAAAAATGTGCATGTATGTACAAAATAATATAAACATCACAAAACACTAGTCTACCTCTTTATGGACTACAGGTTGATCAATTTTCATTATTAAACTTATCAGGTAAGTCCTAGTTACAACACATGCTGTAAATATATTATTAATACTTTTGTATTGTTTCATCATAGCCCCTCAGATAGGAAAGAGAGGGGGAAACTGTTAATTTAACCTGTATTTAAAATGGACCTTTATCCTAGATGGCAACCACCTTAAAAAAAAAAGTAATTGATAGGAAAAGAAATTGTCATCTAAATATTGTGATCATTTCAGGGTTTCTAACAGTTTCCTGTGCAGTTAACAAGTCTGGTGATTGTAATTTTCCATTGCCATTGAAGACACAGGTCCTTTGACAAAGTGCTTGAAAGAAGGCTCTGGGTGACCGCTAACTCTCCAGTGAAATTTTCCCCTTTTTTAATTATACATCAAAGCTGGAACATACTAAGCATTATGCTTTACATTCCTCTGGCTGGGTGAAACAATATCACAAAGGAAAGTTGTTCTTACACATGGCTAGACCCTAAAAATGGTTTCCATGACTCTTGGGGGCAGCTTTTTAATTGCATACCCCCATTACTGACTTTGCTATGAATATTTGGCAATCTATCTAAAAACAGTGTTAATTCTCAAATTCTAAACTATTGCACATGATAAACATGCTTGGTTTCATTGTGTGTGATAAGGGTATGATTGTGAGGGTCAGCTATCTATAATTAGTTACCAAAGGTGAGCAGGAAGCTGCTGTAACACATTGCGGGGACATTGCAGTGACTTAGAGATTTTGGTCTGTGACAGGGCTTTGTAGCTGCTATGCATTGCACAAATTCTAGCAGGAATTCTTATGATAATCATTGTAATAATAGGAGTCATAGTTGCATGATTTGGAAGAAGTATGCACAAAACCATTTAACAGAGATACCCATCTCAGGGACTTGTCACCTAGTGTGTTCCGCACTGTATGCAATTGCATATACAAATCTGGCTTTTGATCTGAAGTCACCATGGAGACTAAATTCCAACTGCACCTTCGATACTATTGTTAAATGTACATGAGATCACCACATACACCTAATGACAATGTGGAACCAATCACACTGCAGACCTGAAATGGAGTATTTTTACCTTCTGACACTTGAAACAGTCAATGCCCTTTCTAACTTTCTAAGTTTTTTGGGTGCAACATGATTGGTTTTTCACTGCCAAAGTTACCTGGGCATGGCAGTCTTGTTACAAAGGTTAAGTCCTACCAAAACTGAATTAAAAACTAGCAAAAGACATCTTCTGTTTTAATATTCACAATTTAAAGATTCTATTTGGAGGATACTGTTCACATTGACTTGCAACTAAAACTATGTGGTAAGAACACAAGAGCAAATCTCAAAAAATGCACCTTAAAATACCCATCATGGGTCCCTGGCATATGTATATGGCTCAATTAAGGATAATTTTGGGACAGCAACCCCTAAAAATATTTTTTCAGAGCCCTCATTGAACAATGCACCCAGTCTGCAACAAAATAAAAATCAACAAGCAGTTGAGTGGGCCATGAGATTGTCGGTAAATAGAATAACACCTTTACTTCTATGAGGTGTCTTGAGGATGATACTACAAGCAGGTACATGTAAAACTCATTTCTTGTCACGGCTAAAAATAAAAAAAACTGCTATAACCAGTCATTCATTCTTACTATTGTGACACAGTCATCAAAAGAGGTTTGATGCATGTCAAACAGCATACCTTCTAATTGAAGGTAAATTCTTCTCTTAGAGAAAATGTCACAACATTAACTGGTCATGATTCATCATTATCATTCACCACAGTTTCTTGGTGATACTCGATATTTTTTTCATAATTGTAAACCTAGAAGTTGTAAGTGGGAGAGGGCTTGTCCATAAAGTTATTATCATCATTGTAGACATTGAAGAAGTTTGCTACAGGCCCCTGGACCTTGCATCCAAAACTTTGAGAGGGAATAGGATTTTTTTGTTGGATTTACGGGAACAAACTTTGAGTATAATTCAAATACTAGAATATTACTAATTGGTCCAATACAATCACAGAGAACACTCACACTATAATAAATTTGAGCACTTCCTCAATGAGAATGGTAATGTTCCTTTTCATCCAAGTCAAAATAAATAATTTTGTAGGAGTCCTGGATAAAAAGGAAACCAGAGTTCTCAAGGGGGGTTGGGTTTGCCTAGATGGTGAAGTTTACCTCCCCCCCCCACCCCTACATCTCTAAGGTATGTTTAAAAGCCATTTCACCTTTCATATTTAAATAATTTTTACTTTAAACTACTAGTGTACATACTCTAAAAAACATGTTATGTCAATGAATGCTTTCCATTCCTGAACTTTGCTTCATCTTCTGTCCTTCCCTCCCAATAATAATTACAAATATCACAGTTGCTACCCTGCTACCTGTATACAGACTCATAGCAATGAATCCCAGTCAAATTCCTCATCCTCATCATCATCCATTAGTGCTGGTGCTCTTGTCCCAATCATTGTATGCTGATTACCAGTCTGACCCACTGTGGGTTGATTATTAATTGACGTCACTTTGATGCCTGGGATGGAGTGCTGTGAACTGCCACTAAAACTTGCCGAACTGCTGTAACTATGCTGAGAACCTTGTAAAGGGGAGCCTCCAGATGTAAACTGGGGATTGCTTACTTGAAGCATTCCTTGTGGACTGCCCATCATATTGCTACTGTTGGACGAGGATGGGCTTATTCCCCTCATGGAGTTAGAATCAGGGATAAAGCCTTGCTGGTGAAGATATTGACTAAATGAAAAGGCAAAATCCTGCCACTGATTCTGATCCACTCCCATATTTTGCAGATCAGCAGATTTCATACTTTCCATCAAGACTTGCCATGTACCAAGGTCAAAGTTTTGAAAACTTCTAGTGTTAAGGCTTTCCAAGAGTAGTTCCATATTTTGAAGTAGATTATTTTGTTGTTGCTGCTGGTGGTGTTGTTGCTGTTGTTGTTGTTGTTGTTGACGCTGCTGTTGTTGTTGAAGTTGTTGCTGCTGCGACATTTGTGCAGACGCAGCTAGGTTCTGGCTGCCTGCAAAGATACTGGCACCTATGCTTCCACCACCTACAAATTAAGAAAATTGTTCATTCACTTATCTGACCATTCATCTATCTAACTCTTCATTTTAAAGAATTAACAGTCATCAACATCATCAAGACAGTGAGGGTTTAAATACGGTAATATAAATTGTAACAGGAAAACATTGTTAACCCTTAAACCCCCATGAGTGATGAGCATGATAAGCATCTGACTTCTCCACACAGAATCACCCCTGAATCAAACATTAAGAACAAGAGAATAAAAAATGATCACAAACTCAAGAAGCTCTTGATCATCACAGAAATTCTCTCAGTAAACAGCATAGGAAATGTATAGGAAGGAGTATAGAGAACTTGCATACTGATGTAAAAGTGAGAGGAGAATGTTATCCTTTTCTGAGTAAACTATAGCTTAGGCCAGTGAAAGTTAACAACAAGATTTTTTTGTAGCAGGTGGAAAATTCTTCAACCGCCGATGGCAAATTAACACCCAGTCAATTCTATACTGTGACACTCAGGTCCATTTTTTTCTCTGTAGTTATCTAACCCTCAAGATCTCATAAGTAATTCTCCTTGCAGTCTGCTATACAATCCTTCTGATGCTAGTTCTGAGAATTTGGTATTGGATCAACCAATAACACCTAGCTGATATTTTTCTTTATTCTCGTCACTTGTCTGTTGATATTGCATTGATATTGTAAGGAAAAATTTTGTCTTGGTCTCTCTTGGAAGTTGAGGGGTTAATATCCATAACAACAAATGACAATCTGTAAAAAGAAATACTGGTATTTTTTTTCTAAAAAATTTGGCGTAAATTTTGATTGAAAAGAATGTGATGGATACCTTATTTTGAACTAATTTCCACATCACACTTCATTACCATATGACTCGCTACTCACCATAACTGTCCCCTCCATGTGATGCATCGAAAACAGATTTGTAAAGATTTTTAAATGATGCACTGAGATCTTCGAAGGCAACCTCTGAGAAAATCTTCCTTGGAGGTTCTCCATAGCTCTGTGAGGTGCCAAATCCACCTACATTAGTGTTAGGCGATGACCCAGGGGATATCCCAGCTGACATTCCCAGGAAACCCTGGTTAGTGGGAGATGAACCATAATATCCTGCACTGGCATGCAGCGAGGCTAATGTTGGAGATGATGGTGATCCACATGGCGAGGACTGAGGGCTAATTGGTGAGACACGACCATCTTCAGGCCCATATGGAGATAACTACAAGGAATAAAAAAAGAAATTTTAAATAAAGTAAAAGCCAAGTAACTTAATGCTAGAATTAACAGAGCTATGGGTATAAAAGCAATGAATATAATATCAAAAAATATGATGTTGCAAGCTTTGAGACACTGTCTCATTTTCAATAACTTTTGAATGAGTTATCTTTCCATTTACATGTCTTAAAATGAAAAAAAAAAAAAAAAAAGTTGGATTTTCTAGTCAGTAGCATCTTACTAAGATCAGGGGGTGGTGCCAGGTTGCTCTTACTCTCTAAGTTATTTTAATAGGGAGGGAAGGAGTCATGTGTCCTTTAACCCTAATTTCTCCTGGAATATCACCCCTGAATCAAACATTAGGCTCATGCAAATAAGGGAATTTGTCATCAACTATGGAAGCTTTTTATTGGTAAGCAAATTTTCTTTGTCAGCACCTTAGGAAATGTGTACAGAACAGTATTGACATAATATATACATAAATTCTATCACTTGGATTTGTATTTACAATTTTTCATGTGCCTAAAGTTAGCTTGAGTGTTATTCTAGGTGGGTCAAATGTTAGATGTAAAAACTATCACATACTCATTCACAAATTATTTATGGTCTCTGAATAATTTTGTCAATAGAACAAATTTATGGTGACAAAATAAGTAAATTTACAATATTACAGGGGACTAACTAAGGATATAGCATGTTAACATAAACATTAACAATTTACCTATAATCTAATAATTTTGTTAATAGGACAGATTTATTGTGACAGAATAAGTGAATTTAAAATATCATATTGGACTAACTAAGGATAGAAGATGTTAGCAGCTAAAAAACCCCTAGAATTATTATTTTTTTCAGGTCCTACTTACAACTACTAGTTTCAGTAGTGTTCTTAGCTGTGAGGATCTTCTAATTTCATCTTTCCACCGCAGTGCAAATATGTGAATTTTCATATATCTAAAATCTTCATTCACTCGGATGTTTATTTGTACCCAATTCATTGACCAGCTCCCAGTTGGCTTGTTAGCTCAATTGGTAGAGCGCTGCACCGGTATCGCAGAGGTCATGGGTTCAAATCCCATACGGGCCTGCAATTTTTTTTCAGGTCCTACTTACAACTACTAGTTCCAGTAATGTTCTTAGCTGCGAGGATCTTCTAATTTCACCCCTAGAATTAGTTAAAACATTTCAGAAAAGCTTGACCTTTGAATGATTTGTTGAGTGACAATACAATAGTCTTCTAAAGATAGAATGTCAAAGAGTTTTCTTTTTATTGCCTTTCTGGACTCATTTTTTGAAAGATTTCTTAATTTTACAAGCATCTCATTTCAAACTTTTGTTCCAATTCTGGAAAAAGAATGTTGTTGACTTGATAGTCTAGAACTTTGTTTACAAAAGTTGTTAGAAGCAGAAGATTGGGTATTAAAAGAATGGATCTGAGAAATATCTTGGAAGAGTTCTTGAATGCTGTAAGGTACATTTTTATGTCTGATGTCAAACATCAAATTTGCTGTAAATTCATAGTAGGAGAATTGTTATGGTAAAATTGCGGCATTGGTAAATAGAGGAATTGTATAGTAGTTGCCATCAGAAAGAAAAGAAAACAGAGAGCATGTTTTTGGTGCTTACAAAGATTGCCAAGGTACAATTTACATGCTTGGCCTCAAGCTATCATGCTTCAAGTTAGATACGGTGTAGTAAGGGTGTGTCTTGGTACAAAAGATTGTAATTTAGAGATCAGTCCAATAGTTTGACTAATTTTGATTGCTACATGGTTAATATGTTGTTTCCAAGACAGATGATTGTCAATTAGAGTTCCTAGATATCTCTCAAAGTCCTTGCAATCCAAAGCTACCCTCTTCTTGAGTTCATTATCAAATATCATTATTCTGGGATGGTAAGTAAGTTTTCTTTAAGCAGGACAAAATATGATGAAATTTGTTTTCTCTTTATTTAAGGTTAACTTATTTGCCATCAACCAATCACACAGTTTGCAGAGTTCCTGTCTCACAACTTCCTCTAATGATTTTAGGTTTTTGTCAGCATGATGTTTGTGTTGTTAGCAAACAGAAAAAAATCAAGTTCATCAGAGGATTTGTATACATCACTGAAATAGATTAGAAACAGTAGCGGGTCAAGGACTGACCCTTGTGGTACACCACATGTAGTGTTGGTTTTTGTGGATATAGGCAAATCAATTTGAGTTTTCTGGGTTATGCCTCGCAAGTAAGATGGAAAACCACCTATTTATTACACCATGGAATTCATAATTATCCAGCTTTTGGAAGAGAATATTATGATCGACAGTGTCAAAAGCTTTTTTAAGTATCAAGAATGTGCATATTGATGTAAGGGTAGAAAGGATTTAGATCCCACATATTCGAATGACTATTACTTTCCTTGAAAATACTGCTTTGATTTTTGTCCTACATCTTCATTTCAAATAATTAGCTACCAGTATGTTAAGTTTGTCACTTCATTACCAATTGAGCACACTATTGGAATCTCACTTTCCCAGCACCCTGTCAATTCAACAATCTTACATTTTGAGTCAACTATTGTGGCCTAAGTGAAGGTATAGTACTTTTCCTGTTATATGATCCAAGTTTTTCACTTTCACCTCAATAAAGGGTTAACATGTCAACTTTAGAAACTCTTTATGGTAGCCAACTTATGTTGTCAACTCATTTGATAATTAAATTATCTTGTAATACCCCACCAATGCAGCACCACAATTTCTTTAGAAACTAGCCCCCCTTTATGTTATATTATTAAAACCACGGCATTTTTAAGACTCTAACACCACTGATGCCAACACATTCCAACCTGAATTTTTTGTTTTCCTTTTAGTCTATAATCTTTCAATATAGCTTAGGCTTTAGAGAAATTTCTCAGAAATTTTCAAAGGTGCCCTTCTTTTCATTTACTTAACTTAGGGTGCTGTCTCTGTGAAGGAAAGGATAAACAAGCAAATTTTCTATTTTGAAGCACAGGTTATTAAATTAATTTGCAAGATAAAATTTAAAAATATAAAAACCTAACAAACAACTGGCATTGACAATCAGATTTGAGAACCACAGATGCAATATTAGTTTCCTTTCTAGAAAATGTCTTACACGTGGCATCAGCAATTTGTAATTAGCAACACAAATAATCTCATAAACCTCAAATTCACTTAGCTGGCAAAACCTCACATGAATATTAATTCATGTGTATTACACAGAGGCAGAAGAAATTATAAGGAACAACTCCAAATGCCATCAATGAAATAAACTCAATTTGTGACAATATCAGAACATTTGCATCATCTTCAAAATCGATTTTTTCTGCATGAAAATAGCTTCATAAATTACTAATGATAAGACTTTTCAATGATCACCTAACTAGTTCGAAAGCCTCATCTATTGCTTCGATGAAAACAATGAAAAGTTAACCTTTTAGCCTAAGAAATAAAAGACAAAGAAGGCGGAGTCATGTGTGAGTTAACCTCTTTGCTTTAAACGGAATTGTTTCGACGCACGCAATCGATTCGACCCCTTCACATTTTGACTCTAAAGGGAGTCAGTAGGATAATGCAAATTACTCAAGGGATTATCATAAGATTGCAAATAAAATACAAATGAAAACCCGAATTTTCTCCGGGCGCTTGTCCTAGTAAAGATTTTTCTTTCCTTAAGATCAAGGCATGACTTTACTTCAGATGCTTTATTGATCTATTTTTAACGTAAAAGAATTCGTGACCTTATCATCTACTCGGTCTCTATCACACATTTTCTTGGGACAAATGAAATCAACAACGTGAAAATTCGATCGTCGATGATAAATCGAGCTGTAAAGATTACATTCGTCCATTACACTTGTCAAGGCGTTGAAATGAGTCACCGGTTTAACATTACAGGCAAGGAAATTATCGACAGGATGTTTTGAGACTTTCCGTGAATCACGTTATATCATGCTCCAAACTGCTTACAATAATATGAGAGGAAAAAATGTACCGATTGGGACATGAGTAAACGTAAACATGCATGAAAATGAAACCAGCGTTTCGATCGTGTCATAAAACATAAAAACTATAAAAATTCGATGTTTTACAAACCCCCTACATAAGCTTTAAAAAAACACTATGTTTACAAAATCTGTGCTTGCAACTACGTTAGCGCCATGTTTCGTATTGCGAAGTGGTGTGATCTTACCCTAGAATCGCTTGGCCGTCTTTTCCTGTTTTGCCGGGAATGTGCACTGTCATCTTGTGGATTCTGGTCTATCGCCCAATATGAACCCTAAATTATCGCAAAAAATTATTTTAACACGTAAAACTAACAAAGATATTGCGATCAACTCTAGTATCAATTCACAACAGAGGTCTGACTACAATCAATACGCATGCATATGATGTACCTTGCCAGGGTCGTCTTTGCTTCTGGGCACTTTCATAAAGCACTTATTGAGTGACAGATTGTGTCGGATCGAATTCTGCAGGTAATAAAAACAATCTGTATTTACTACCGAATTCAATAACGGGTAATCACTGAAATAATCGCCTAGAAAGTTTAATATTCAGTGGTTATCCAATTTTCGGCGACAATGTCTTACAATACCATATACCTTCCATCCGTTTCCAGCTTCTTTGTAATACGGGAACTTATCGCAGATCCATTGATATATCTCACTCAGCGTCATCTTCTTCTTCGGTGAGCTATTTATTGCAAAAGTGATCAAGTTTGCGTAAGAATATGGTGGTTTGCTTTCGCGCGTTTTGTGTTGTTGTGCCTCCTCATCGTCTAAAGTCGCGTTCGGATCGAGCGGTGAGCTCGGCGGTTTGCGAAATGGACTCTTGTCCCGATTTGGATCGTTATTGTTGTTCGACATCTTGTTGGCAGTGTTCAAAGCAGTGCCAACACTAAGCTTTGGTAGCCAGTCCATGGCTGTCAGGCTACTGTTGAGGTCCGCCATGATTGCAATGGCGTTCTTGCCAACCGTAACGTTGCAGGGGGTGGTGGAGCAAAAAAACCCACCACGCATGTCTCCTACTATGTGTGAAGCTCGAAGAAACGTCATCAGTGACGTCAAAAGATGACCCTTAGTGGCGTGAAACATATCTCGTCTATTACGTATGCCTTAATTTATATAAATTTTAAGGGTTGTTCAAAGCACAAATGCCTTTTCCCAAAATTCTAGAGCAGCAATTATTACTTGTGCCAGTATATCATACGCGCCATATAACAGACATGTTGATACATAGAATTCTTAACCGACGTTGTTTTGCAAGCTGAACGCCCTCGAGAAAAAGGTATATTGCAGAGATATATTAATTGCAATTTTCTTTAACAGGGTTTTTTTTCTTTAACCCTTTACAAGAAGTTTAAATAAAGTACTCTTCCAATATGCCTTTCCTGATCTCTCATGCAAGAATTTATTTCTCTGTATAACTCTCTTTCTACTAGGCCCATCCATGGATAAAACTCCTTGTGGAGTACACATGCACATGATACCCTATTTCAAACAGCATAAATCATTTCAAGTATTTATCCAAGTCATATTCACTTAATGCCAGCTGACGTCATCTTTGGGCGTGAGAGTTTCGAGAGCAATGATTCAAACTTTGACCTTCTCCCACACTAAGAATGGTAAGTCAGTCGTGCGATCAACGAGTCCTTAAACCTTGGCGGGTTTGAATGCGTTAGTTTCAGTTTGTTATGTAGTTTGAATGTTTCTATGGAAACAATATCTTGCTAGGAACTTCTGAATGTCCTTTACCTTGGCTTAAAGTCGGGGAATATTCACCGGAAGTCGATTGTATTAAATTTTAGATAATTTCAGGTGAATTACCAAGTTTATTGTTTTGTTGTCCGAGCCCTGTTTTCATTTTCTCTCCCTCTGTCTCCAAGGTAATTTGATGAGACCAGAAATGGTCGTATTTTTTTTCTTAGTCCACTCTTAGAGAGACAATGCCCCATCAAAGCTTTTGAAAGAAGGTGTATTTCAAGAGGGAAAAGGTTTCCAACTTCCAGGCCTTCCTTCTCCTAATCGCATGAACTTTAGAACTCTGAGCCACTTAATCTTTAACTCAATTGCCTTAGACGTGCGCCGAGAACTTTGCTGTAATCAACATTCAAAAAATGAGCAAGTTTGTTTGAAATATTTTTGAAACTCGAACGGTCGCGGGTATCGCGCGCGATAGGCGCACCCACGTATGTTGACTGAACCAGCTATCCAACGGAATTAACCAGATCATTTCTTCGCTTTAAAATTTTATGGGAGGCTCACGTATACATCACTCTATAAACAGAAATGTAATGCACTCGTGAAGTTGAAAAAAAAAGCTGAAATTGGCGGGCAGCAAGAATCTAAAAATATACACGCGAGAAGTGTTTCTAGAAAAAAACGCTTTCGACGAGGTTACCGACGAAGTAGTGCAAACAAAAATTTAAAAATTATTACAAGAAAATATTTTAGAAGAATGAACAATGGTCCAAAAAATTTTATGAGGCGAAAAAGAAAATAGATTTGTTCCCACACCGGGAATCGAACCCGGGCCACGGCGGTGAGAGCGCCGGATCCTAACCACTAGACCATATGGGACACACAATCATCTCATGTGAAATAAGTTCTATATAATCCTTTTGTTGTTTAAGAGCTCCATTCTTAAACATTTTTCAAAAACGAGAGGGTGTTGCCCTTTTTAAAAGTTTATTTTACCTCTTATTGTATAGCTGATAGTGCCCGTTAGCAAGATGATGCGAACCCTATGTGCTGATTGGCTACCAGAGAAGGCAAGATAAGCCCCAGAAGGGATTGCCCGTTTTGATCCCGCGCAAGGAAGAAACAAAAACGCGTGTCGCGGACTTAAAAGTTCGTAATTCTTTCGACAACGTCGGCAATGGAGTAGAGGTAAGGGATAGGAGACAATGAAAAAAATTTGTTAAATGAAAAAGGAGCACACATCATTTCACTTGGCTTTCCTTCAAATGTTCCCAGCGTTTGAAAATGATTAAGTCATTCTAGATTCTTACTAAGGCGGAATTAATTTAAGAAAATCTGTTACCAACAGTCATTATCTTGAGTACTATCTTGAGTTAAGTGAGTAAAATCAGTCTCACCAAAATACTTGGCTGTAAGACGCACCCTGAGTTTGACATCAATTTTCCATGAGGGACCAGGCTTTTCTCGTAAAAACCCGTGCGTCTTATAACGATATACCTCACTACGAAAGAGCATTTTTTCCAGAACAATATCAAATCCTATCCTGTGTAAAATTTTGCATCGAATTTTACAGAAAGACTCTCGTTGAACTTAGAGTTTAAGAACTGAAATATCAGCCGACAGTTCCGAGTTTTACTTAAACAATCCGAAGCCGTGGCTTGATTATCCAGTCCTTGAATTCTTATATGGGCCTTTCAAGGGGGTTACCTTTTCGGCCTCCTGGGTTGAGCCCATAAACAGGGAGAGAAAGGAGGAATTTAGTAACTGGACTTATCATGGGATTGATAGATTATGATCGAGGATCAAAGCGTTCTAGTTTTGATAGTCGCAACACTTCTCAGCTTGCTTGCTTGCTTACTCAACGCATGATATGTACACTTTTGTTGTCAGTCTTGACGATTTCAGTTTCAGAAGAAATGGCCTAAACGGCCTGACACGAAGGCTACAACTTAACTCTTACGACTAAAGTGAAGATGCCTCTCAAGGCGTGTTCAAGACCATATTGCGGAACTTACAATCATGCAATATCTGTATAGCCCATTACCGAGGGTCTCTCATTTAAGTTACGACGTCTTCTTGACGAGGACGAACCTGCTGCACAAACAAGAATTGTTAATAGAGGCTAGTTCTCCCTCCGGTGTCGGTGATCTTCATTTATATAAGCAACCCCGAACACAGGAGCTATTTCGGGACACAAACAAGCATCGATAGCATGCAAGCATGCCCTCGTTATTTACGTTTCATTGCCCGCTGGGAAGTATAAGACCTCAATTTCGAGCCCAGGGTCATTTTGGCACCTTGTCAGAGGTATGGTCGCCAAATAATGACGGCCATACCACTAACAAGGAGCCAAAATGACCCTGGGCTCGAGATTGATAAGACCTTGGGCAACACGCTAATCGATCGGCGAGAGATCTGCCAGGGGCCTAACACTGAAAAGTAGAACCAGACCTCCGGCAAAAATATCCTTGACTCGTCTCAAATCCTTCTGCAGTTGGAGAGACCTGCTTCCTGCAAGGCCGATAACGAGAGCCTTCTCCTTGGCTTAGTAAAGCTGCGAATTACATTGCAGAATATGCACAGTCCCGCTCACTTTTCCAATAAGTCTACTCAACATTTTACCCACGGTGTTAAGTTCATTGGCTTTTTGAATTGCAACGAGTGGCCTTTAGAAGTTCTTATTCACTTAGAGCAGATTCCACATCACAGTTGTTAACAGCAGGGACTTGCACTTCAAAATAGACCTTTCATATTCATTTCTACATTTCGCTGCGGTCAGTCTTTGTTACGAGTCACGTGACATGAGCGCTAAAGGGTAAAATTTCTTCCC
Organism: Pocillopora damicornis; assembly: GCF_964200805.1. Lineage (NCBI taxonomy): Eukaryota > Metazoa > Cnidaria > Anthozoa > Scleractinia > Pocilloporidae > Pocillopora > Pocillopora damicornis. The sequence continues at coordinate 12,928,016 of NC_142677.1, read as the reverse complement.
CGCCATTCCTCTCGAGCATGTCCTAGCAATGGATTGACCGAGATGGACGAAAATGCAGAAGAAAAAGAATTAGACAAAAAATAATCAACGAATTGCACTGAACATGGTGACCTAACACGAGAGATGGAAATCTACATACATCAAAAAGTGTGAAATAGCTTTTGAACGCTTTCAGAATCTTTCTATACAGCATTGACATGAACTCCTGAAATGCTAATTATGTGAGTACTTTGTAGTTTATTGGCAGGGCATCAGAGCACAATAACGAAGATCTGGAGTCCGAGTCCTAGTTAAGGACCGAATATGTTTTCGTTCTTTGTCTCACGCTTGTGAGAGAAGGAAGAACGTCTTTCTTGGAAGTTGGACCACATTGCGACCTTTGATACATTGGAGAGACGCGTTCTCTCGATCGCACACCCCTTCCCAGACTTCACGCCGACAAAGATGAAATACTGAACGCTGCCTCAACTGATGTACATCTCGCCAACTGACTTTAAAATGATTCCAGCTGTTTCAGTTTAATTTTCTTTGCAATTGCGTCTCCTCTAAACGAGTTTGGGTGACAGCTGGTCAAAACACTTCCTTATTTCTCATCGTTAGCACGCAAAGTTCTCATTCATCATGTCTTGCCGTTGAAGAAAAAATGTAAGACCTGATCTTATATTGAGAGATCTTTCCTTGTTTGTCTTCATTTTGTGATCGTACAAAGTTATATAAAAATAGCAAAAAACGGGAGGGGAAAAAACCTTGCGTGATTAGTCTCTTAGCAATCGTGTATTGCCTGACTTGGTATTTGCATAGCTGCCTGAGCGGCTAGTTTATGATAGACGCAGCTCTTAAAAAGGGCAAATGTTACTTTGGCTTTGTTTTCTTAGCAATATTTCGACGTTTCTTACGTGCACACATTCGTTTGCGATTACAAGCTACGTTTTCTTGGCACACCTTAATTGGAAATTAATCAGAAATTTTGGTCGCGGCAACATAATAGTTTCAGTATATCTTAAGAGTCAATACCAGCTGTGTCGCCTATAACAAGCAAATTGAACCAGGACGATAGTGTAAGAAATGATTACATCGGTGTATTTGTGGTGAAAATCATAACTAAACCACACTCGCAAGTGTTAGGCGGTGAAATGATGAAATAAATAACTTATTTGTTATTTTCACTAGCTTGGGTAGCTAGAAATAACAAGTTTGTCTCTATTTCACAGCATGCTATTTTAATTTATGCGATGCCTACTTTTCTACAACATCCTTACTGTAGTTTTGACTAAGTAATTCCAAAGCGTTTTTGTCCATTATGAGGAACTTCTTAATACGAGACAAACGAAAATGAAATAATTTAGACTCTTGCGAGAAAATTGAACTTGGTTATAAATTTTGAACCTCTCAAGCAGTGCTGTTGTGTTGTGTCTAAGATAAAAAGTTTTCCGCATAGCTGACAAAGTTGAAATATGCGCTAATTTATGGTCAGTTCTCGTCAATTAAATAATTTCCAAAATGCAAGTTGTCGAGTGATTATAGTTTCTTGAGAATCTATACGAAGACAAGAGGATAATCGTAAATTTACTGTGCTTTGTGCACACGTTCAAACACCTCATCTCATCATAATCGCAAAGCAAATGTTTTCGCTATTGTTAAGCGTTCGGATAAATAGCTGTTGAATATTACGAGTTTTTAAAACTCGTGCGAACACGATGTTAGCACGAGTAATTCTAAATAAATACACAACAATTAATGTTTATATCGTATCGTTATTGTTAATTTCGTTGCAATATACATAGCGAAGCCATTTTCTGAAACATCAAAATACGATATCGATCATCAAAATACGATACGATCATGTGTGCCTATGTACAAATTCAAAGTTATGTTATATACAAAAACAATAAGATATTCAGCGACTGAATAACGCAACAATGCAACTGTAACAATGGTTCATAGTAAAACATAAAATACTGCTCGTATTACATAACTTATATTAAATATTGTAGCAGACCAAGTTTTGGCGTATGTCAACACGCGCTATGAATCAAACCATTATCGAACAAAGAATTTACAAGTTTAGCGAAACCTCATGGATAGCCAGGTAGACTGCTTGAAGCAGAACTCCTACGAAAGCAAATCCCTTGTCGTCTTGTTCAGAAAAGCTTCTCCAGAGGAGCCGTAAGAAAGTCTTATGCCTTCGAGCTAAAGGATTGTACCTCCAGTTTATCTTATCTCCCGCTGCAGCTAAACATCTCCCAATTGTTCTTGGTGTATGCCTTGTTTGTGCCGATGTTATCCGCATCTCCATTTGATCTCCAATCCATGCAAGGTTTTGTGCAACGTAATGTATGTTCTCTTCAGGGTTGCTGTTAAACTGCAAAGTACTGCGCAGTTGCTGATGAGTCGTCCTTGAAAAATTATTTCTCGCGACTGTCGCGTGCGTAATAAGAGGATTTATTTCCCTTCTTTCCATTCTTCATGCGGTCGTATATCCTTACCACAGTTTAAATACTCTAATACCTTTCCGGTTTTGAATCATAAAGGGCGTTTAAGGTGATTAACGGTGCAGAAGTGAAAGTGAAAATCTTGTAGGGAAAATCTATGTCTCAATCTATGGCTTTACCGTCTCCACGTTGAAGAGTTACTTTCAGTCGAGAATTTTTTTCTTCGGTGATGCTCTTGTGTTGGTCAGAGCCGGATAGAGTCAGGCCATCGTCAGAATTACACCTAAGCCCTCGAATTTCAATCAACAATTGAAAATGTGAAACAATTGGAAAACGATCCACACGCTCAGTAACACACTGGAGACACAAGATTCCCCGTGAATTCCCGTGCAGTTTTAACGAGGTGGCGACAATTTGTCTCTGTAACCAGCAACCGGTCTAGGCTTGCCTTCGTTTAAAAGAAAGGGAATTGTTTTCTTTTCTCTTTCACGACCTTGACTTTTCTTGCGCAAATAAAACTGCGCGAAAACTTTTCCCCGCATTCAATTATCTAAAAACAGGGTGTCCCTTGTCCAACGCTCTTCAACTTGAAAGAGTTGTGCCGCACTAACCAGTTGAGTAGTCCATTTGTACAAACAAGCCCGCGAAGTCCTGAAGACGTGCTCGACCTCCGACAGAGGTCAGTTGTTTATTTTCCACGTTTCCACCGAACTTTGAGAAGGCAAACACGCCAATCGGGTCGTGCCGAAAAGAGTTCATTTACGCCGATTCAATGAAAGCGGCGAGCGCTTCAAGCCAAAAGTTATTACTTGTAATAAGCATTGCCGAAACCACCCGCCTTGGTTTCACTTTCTGGAAGTATATGTGATGCGGAAAGAAAAAGCGTTACCGCAATTAGAGTCAAAATTTAAAGACAAAAGATTTCTAAATAAGTCTTATTTGTTTCTACAAACCGTTTCACAAACTGAAAATCCCTTTTGAGTTTCAGTAGATGACCATCGCGTGTTTTACACAAGTCAAGGCCGAACAAACTAAGACATACAACAGGCTTTCTGCGCAGACGACGGTTTTTCCAAATTGCTTATTTGCCCTTTTAGAGAATAAATAGAAAAATAGACAGCAGATTGCAACATACTAATTTAATCTAAATTCAAAGCAATCGCTTCCGGCTGAGCAAGGAGGGACAGAGTTTTCAACAACTGCCTTGCTGAGGTCACGTTTGTCGGTTCGCACGCGGCGGCTCTGACATCTTTAGCACACGGCCGAAACATCACAATAAACAATTAACAATTCTTACCCAAATATTCCCTCGCCCGCTGCGAAAAAAATAATAAAAATCAGTTTGCAACTATCGCACCCAACAGCCGAAACGATAGAGCCTTAATGTTGCATAATTTAAGTTTGCATTGTAGTTAGTTATTGACGTTTTCGGTCTCTCCTTTTCTCTATAAGCGGTGTTCTTTTCTTTTCTTTAGCCGCTCTATTTATTGCAAATTACTACACCTTTTGACATGGAGAGTTTGCATAGAGTGACAAGCGAAGATAAATAGTTGCTTTTGCGGTTTGCCAAATGATAGCTCAGTGAAGGGTAATGAATTTAACTGTATAAATGTGCTTTCCCTATTAGAACAAGTTTCCAGCCGGGGCAAGAGCGACATAATTATATGTAGTTCATGCAATACTCGATTATGATGCAAGACGAAGAAAAATGGCAGAAAATAAACCAAAACAAGACAAAGTGAAATATCAAAACAATGCCTCTACTTATAAACAGTCCTATCCTGAAGTATATGAGCTGAACAACCATGCGATCGTCACTGAATTTCATGTGGGTGAGCGATTTCTTTTCCCTTTTTTGTGCTTTATATAAAGTCAGCCGGTTAGATTAGAGACATGCCGCTAAGCAAGATCAGTAGGAAAATTTATTTTTAGGGATTGACGAAAACACAAAAGAAAACACTAGTTCCTGATTTGTCACGTTTCAGATCTCAAAATACGATCATAAAAATTACCAACTCAATATTTGGCGGCGGTTTTTCGATTTAGTTATTAAGACATTCATTTCAAACGATTATCGAGATTTCTCACGTTGGCAAAAATGGAATACTCTTTAAAGCATTCAAATTTTTGTGCGTTGCCATATAGAACGCGGTACTTTGATTAGTTTCAAGACAAAGAACTTCAAAGAGAGATTTATCATCTCTATATTTTCTTACTAAGTGCATTAAATAATTTTTAATTTGAATCGATGCGGAGATCTGTACAGGAAGCGACGGGTTCGAGGATATTCGCAGAGCTTAAAATAAAACAAATATAGTGTAATTATAAAATTGCAGAGATCACCTTACAAACCTTTTTAACCAAATAACTCGGAGGAAATATATTCTTTCATTATTTCTAATCAACTTGTCTTTCAATTTTTACCTGTTGATTGGCAAGCCTTACCGTACAAGAGGATCAAATTAGAGACCCGACACTATAAATCGGCTGGAGGGGGAGTGGGGCAGATCGAAGAGTATTGGTTAATTGCGTCACAAAAATTTTGCCTAATCCCCTCGTAGGGCTCTGTAATATTCTTACGAACCCCTTCCCCCTTTCATCAGTAGTCAATTTTCCATAGTCCCCTTCGTACTCTGTTGGCGATGACTAAGCGCCATCCCACCTCCCCCTGGAAAGCATATTCTTCACCCCCACCCCCCTCCCGCCATAAAAAATGACCGGTCCCTTATAGACAGTGTCAGGAGATCTAGAGGGGGGGATGGAGTGTTAGTCTCTCCATCTATTCGTTCTGGTATGGTGATACAACGAATAGCCTATTTATTAAAGTATTTTAGACTGATGAGGAGCAATAACAATTTTGAAAAAGCTTTTTCAGGAAGATTATTTCTTATTTTGTCTTCCTTGTAGTAAAAGGCAAACACTCGCCTGGGAAAATGCTGTTGAACGAAAATTTCTCAGTAAGCAAGCGTCTACTGTCGGTAAATTTGGCAACAAGTGCATTTCTTGGATTGTGTTTCCCTGCCCCAAGACTGAAAATATTTCTTCGATCAACATCACGAAAGCGGTGAAGCACACTTTGAGGAGAAATTAAGTGCTTATCACTCTTTGGGCTTTAAGGGTTAAATATGCTTGAGGTATGAAAACAGTTCACTCATTTGATGAAGGAGGATGTTAGAAATTATCCAGTTGAATCCTAATAAAACCACAAGAGAGCGTTGAAATGGTATTTACTTTATACTGAACAATTGGGTTATTATTATTTTAACTGACTTTGTAAACTATAGCATACGTTGACATTACATAATTAACAGAACTACGTATGAAAAGACCCTTTCTTGCTTTACATTCTACGATACACTAACATAGGCAGCAGAGCAGGAGGACAGGGGGCTGCAGTCCCTCTTGGGCAAAATTTAGGGAGCTATGCTCCCTCCCCTCCCCCCCCCCCCAAATCAAGTTTCAGTGCCGACGATTTTGCCAGCGCAGCATAAAGTTCGGAACTTGTAATCTTTTCAATCGCTTCATCAGTATCGTTGCCTGGCGAAATTAAATTTCATTTGAACAGCTCCGGCCTGTGTTCAAGAGTCAGACATTAAAAATGTGTTTAGAAAATTTGAGTGAGGGTATGTACTTGGCCTAGTATAAGGGATGTGCTCCCTCCCTCCACAATTCAAAGCGCTCCGCCGCCTCTGAATTGACAGAACTGCATACGGAAAGAATGTTCCTTGCCTTACATCCTCAATACAATAGCCATGTTCTAATGCAAATGTCTACAGTCAGGAAAATAAAATGTCTGAAGCTCTACTTACGTAAACAACATCAAGGTCAACTAACTATTTTCCTTCGCAAACGATTCGAGAAGATGGCCATCGCAGCCAACTACAATAACAATATATACCATGAAATAAAATACAAGACTTTGAAATCAGTTATTCCTATAAAAGTTGAACTCACAGCTCATAGAACATTTCACTTCAAAGAATGTATACCATCTAAAAATGATCGACGAAAGTATAAGAAAGCGGAAAACCTGCGTACGTTTAGTAATAATTACTTCCAAAACCTGTTTAAGGCGAATTTGGTACGACCGAGAAAAGAACAGTTTTTGCTTGAAATTTTCTTGGAGAGCCTCGGTAATTATGAAACATAATGGCGAAAAAATAAATTTCATTAAAACAACGACTCTGTGTCGCTTATAGTTTGGTTGTTTTGCTTAACTATTTCACTCCCCAGATCTAATTGTCAATTCTCCGCACTGTCTCCCATACATCTCTTATACTTTTAAGTAGAGGAATTTGGTGTTATTCAAACAATATCGCCTCTCATTCCGTTGGAAAGTGTATTGATAGTGTAAGGAGAAACTTCTTTTGTGTCACCTCAGTTAAAAAAGCGACCTTCACGCGTTTTTAGTGCTTTAAGAGTGGGAAAAATACCTTTATCTTGAAGGGGGGGGGGTCTAGTTCCTTTGCATTTTGGAGACGGTTCTGTTTACGCATTATTGTCTAGTATTTCACCCCCTTCCCCACCCTTGCTAGACGGGTCGTTAACTATACGTAACGCGTAACAAACCCACAAAACAAGAGAGAAATATTTAAGCAAAACAAATATAGGATTGTTTTCTTTTTCCGTTACGACTGACATATTAAAAGGCTACTCTTTCACTTTTCACGTTAAGATGACACCTCTTTGTCTTATGTGCCATAATGCCCATAAGACGGAGAAATATTTGGTCTACATCAGACAATGTCCAATTGAGTGTCGAAAGAATTCCCGCAGTTAGGTTTCCTCTTATTGCACCCAAGGACTATTCTAAAAAACTTAGCTCGACCTCTCAACCAATCAGAAAGAAAATTAAAACCAATCGCGACCTGGTCGTCCGCGTTTTCCCGCGCTTGGAACAGTTACCTCCTTTCAGTTTTCATTGGCTTTTTGGGATCTTTTCCGCTGCTCTGATTGGCTGATGTAATAAGTTCAAGGACACTCAGTTGAACAGCCCTCTCACCAATCATTTCATTTTGAAAAACTTGCTCACACGACCTTGTCAGTAACAGGAAAAATTGGTAACATTGCAAACCCATCTTGAAATTTGCCATGATGTGAGAATTTCATTCTAAGATTGAATTTCTAGGTAAATAATAATCCTCCACCTTTTTATCACTGACAAGATTATGTAACAATGTTTGGTAAACAGTTTACTTGTACACTAAATTCTACATCACCTTGTCTAAAGCTTCACTTCTTTGCTAACACATTCATGACAATACTGTAACTAATTCTACCAATTTACATTCTGCAATCATTACATTATGTTACATTTGTGTAAATTTTAAAGCACACAAGTAGACAGAGCAAAATGTCTCATTAAAATACTTTCCTCTTTGACTATTGATATGAAATATCTCTAGAACTGTACCCAGCTAGAATCAGAACTCCTATGAAAAGAATGCAAAAAGAAAAACAATGGATGACCCTTTGAGGCTGTAATGGGGCAAAATTGAATTCGGGTTAGCTTAGACTTAGCTCTAAAGAACAAGCACCTTATAGCCAAAGTCATCAGTCACCATCAATACTTGAAAGGTGGTAACTGGCTGTCTACTGCACACTGTAAGACTCCCTTTTTGGGGTCTGCCTCATGGCACCAGCCCCCTATTACAACAGTGACTTAAGTAAAAAAATAGTGAAACCAGGCCTGAATCATCGTATTGGGGAAAACATCTGACACTTAAGATCCCTCTCACCATCCAGGAGGATACATGAGTTTTAACATACTCTCAGGAAAGTTGATGAGGTGCTGAGGAAAGCAATAAACTGCAATAGACTAGAATCCTGTCTAGTTTTAGAATCAGTACTCCAAACCCCTTGCTGAAACTCTTAATCCAATTTAGCTTGGCCTGACACCCATGCTAGCCAGCAGTTTTCAGGCATGAGCATGTGCATTGTACTCAGTTTTTAAACCAGAATTCACTTACCCAGATGCAGAAGTAAAATCTCCCCAATCAGATGTTGTACTCTGTTGTTGACTTTGTTGTGGAACTGTTGACATGGAACCAAAACTTCCCATGTCAGGGAAGGGAGCCTGAGGTTGAAAATTAGGACTTGGTCTCCTCCCAGATGCAGGTGATGCCCCTGCCCCTGGGGGTGGTGCTAGCTTGGGAGCTAAACCCCCAGGGGGAGGGGGGATGACACCAAATCCACCTCCTGCTATAAGAAAATGAACCAAAATTAGTTAGGAATGAATCATATTTTTTAGAGATAAAGCTGCATGATCTTCCAGGTGTGTAACATAGTCAGGCAAGTGAATTCTGAATTATATTAAGACAAAGTTGCCTTATGGCTAGATCAAAAGCATTTAATTTAGTTAGTTAGTCCTCTTTGTGTGTCTGTGCATCTAAGGCCTCCGGCAGAGAACACCATTAATTTCTGCCAGTTACCAGCAGGTCAAGCAACCCCCATGTCCAGCCTCAGTCCACCGTTTCCCTTTCTACATTCCTCCTCCACAAGCATTGGTGTGAGCAAAATCCAAGACTTTGCCACACTTTATCCAAACCATTAATGCTTTAATTTTCCAGACTATGAGTAAAGTCACATGTATTGAGCATAACCATGGTTGTCACAGATCTATTCAAATGCTGAAAATCGATTGATCACACTAAATAAAAAAACTGTGTATGGTGGGTATTACATTTGTCAGAAACTGGATGAAACCTCATTTCAACAGATTACTTATCTGAAGATGTCACATCATGTAAAAGTATTCTTTAAATAATATATGAATTTTCAAATCCTTCCTGCATACATTTCTATAGCAATAAAATTATATCATTCACAAAACTCACAATTATCCAAAAATTGTTCATTTATTTGTTAGTATCAAATCAGGCATACCTGGCTTAGGACGGCTTGTTGCACTTGCACCAGGTGCACGATTCTGAAAAGTTAAAATCACATTTTACTTATTGAATGTTCTTGAAATATGACAAAGGAGCTACATCACAGTTGAGGCATCTTGAAAAACACTGTCTTTCATAACATGTTTTTACCCTCTCCATTCTAGCCCTACTTGTTGCTTGTTTATCATAATGATTGCTCTTTTGTGTTTTTCTGTCTCACAGTGCCAATATTCTACTAATCTCCTCGAAGTTGGAAGCAAAATGACTTAAACAATGTAATGCAATGTCAGTATCCCCTTGAGAGAAGGGTAAAGGCAATGCCCAGCAATATGATGTGGTCAATATTGGAACTTTGTCTGAAATGAAGCCTTCAGAGTATGAGGATTGACCAAAAACATGATGGTTTCCATGTTTTTTTTTCTGTTTAGATTTTCTTACTGGTTGGGGCTTTTTAAGTGGACACACATTCAGTCATGAGTTACAGCTACATAGTATAAGGAAATACCTCAACAACAATTTTTTGCATGCAATGTGGACAACTTGTCTTGTAATATAGGTCCCCACTGCAAAATTTCTTTCCCAGAACAAGTTGCACAAAGTGCTTTGAATTAATTTTTATGACTGCAGCAAGGAAATGGGAAAGTATCATTGCTATGTGTACACTTGGAACATGATGTACACTGTATTGAATATCTTGGAGGCCTACTGTAGTAGACTTTCATTTATTGCATCCCTAGCAATAAACCTGTAACTTTTCTGCATAATATCCATACATTATTCAGCAAACAGGAATTGAGAATATTCAAACTTGTCAGGTAGAAATTGTGATCTTGATTCAAGACCAAATTCATGAAACTGATTGACAAGGAAGTGTGTAGCAGCTAGATGGGAGAATTAATGATCAGATCTTGGTAGTTAAAGGGTTAAGCTTTATTTCTGAGTGTATTTAATTGCGAGAGACAGTCCAACTCACCCCAAGATTAATGTGAATTGTTTGACCTTCTTTGAAGCCCAAGTCTAATTTTGGAGTAAGATCAGGTTGCTCAGCTTCTGCAGCAAGTTTTTCACTCTGTTTCAACCATCTATGTATGACACAAGAGTAAATATAAACAAAATACAGGTCATCCAAAAAATATGGAATTCCAATCTAAATTTGATAGAACGGTACATGTAAAAATCCATATTTTCTATAACAAGTATTTATCAATTATCATTTTAATTTTAAATAACCTTAAGGTAAGACCAGTACCATAGTATTCCCTTGTATTTTCAATGGTTTTTATATCAATACTTAGAAATACTATGAATTTTTCATAAAAGCAAATATTGATGTGATCCTGAAAATTATATTCACTTTTCTCAAAAGAAAAAGATAATCAGGTTTTTAGACATTATGACCACATAACCTCTGTGTTAAAAAACAAAAAAATTGAAAAAAACAAAAGGCCTAAAAAAAACAAAAACAAAAACAAAAAGCTAAGAGCTACCGGGTGTTAACTCAAACACTGCTAGGGACTGAGATTGGGTCGTATTTGCTTCGTCTAGCCAATGCTAGCCTTTTCCCACCCAGCCAGTTACTTGACAGGTTTTAAGTTGTTCTGTCCTCTCATTGGTCTTGTCAATAAACCTTACTAATGGTATAATTCTCAATTTTTGCGTGATACGCTGGTGTGGTTTGGTTGAATATACAATAAAGGTCATGTTGTGACAATGAGCATAGTAAGGCCAATAGTGGTCTTTGAGAAGTGAGCAACTTTTAAATGTTTCTTGCTCAGGTGTTTCCCACCTTCTCCAACTCAAATTGAGATCAACATGTAGATAAGAATTTTCAATGACAAAAAAGATTATTGGAAAAAAATTCCACACATGATAAAACAATCTGCATATCAACATACTTGAAGTGATCTTGCAATGCTACATTAAAATCAAAGCTATCTCCTCTGTCTGTGAAACCCATTCCAATAAAAGCATGTCGACCTGCAATTATAACCAAAATATTTCCATCAAAATACTCTGCTCAAATGCCGTGGATGAATGAATCAACAAATGAAAGCATGTATAGACAGACAGCTAAATGACAGTAACCATATTCTCTACAATGTTCTCTACACATTTCCTTTGCTTCTGACAAGGAGAATTTGTCTAACAATCAAAGCTTCTTAGGCTGGTGATCATTTCTTTATTCTCAACATCTTAATAAATAATTCAGCGGTATTACTGTGAGGAGAAATTAAATTCTGGTCACCTTGAGGGTTTAAATGCTGAACTGGTCAGGAGAAATGTACCAAATGAAAAAAGATTAAGTTGCAACTGTAAATACTGCAGATTTAGCTCAGTGGGCTTTCAAAGGTCTAAACTTAATTAAGTGAACATGAAATAAAACATTATGATTATTACTAAATGCTTCCTAAATAAAAATACACTGAATAGCACATACCACCATCATCCACAATTTTCAAGACAAAGTAACGGCTGCTATCTAGAACACCTTCCACTGCAATCCCTGGGTAATCATCTACAGGACACTTAGCAAAGAGTTCACCTGTACACAAAAATAACAGGAGCAGAACCTTTAGGTTGAGCAATTTTTCTATAATCAAGTTCCCATTCTATAGTTGATATAATTGTGAATTTAAAGGGATAAGGGATATTTTCTTGAAAAACTAACATTACTGATTGAAACAACATGCGAAGTAAATGTTGCCAACAGTGATCTGTTCTTGGCCTTCTTCCAGGGATTTCAATAGCTTTTTCCTTAAATGCTTGCTTAACCCTTTCCAGACTAATATCAGTATGCATATTCTCTATACTGTTCCCTATACATTCCTTAGGTTACTGATAAGGAGAATTTCTTTCCTAATCCACAGCTTCTTTAGTTGGTGATCATTTCCTCAATTCTTGTAACATTAGTGTTTTATTCAGAGGTTAAATTGTTAGGAGAAATTAGATACTAGTCACTCTTAGGTGTTAAAGGGTTAAGGGGCAAAGAGGCAGTCATACCCTAAAAAGGACTCTAAGGTGAAATTCAAAGACAACAACTTGCTCACAGGTGATGGTAGACTACCAGTAACCAGCTTCTAATTGAAACCCTGCTTCTTCCTTTCTATTTGCCCAGGATGTTTTACAATTTTTAGCTTCCATACCATACACCCTCTGACTGGTAACCTTCTCATTCTTACATGTTGATTATTTATTCTAGAAGTCACCTTTAATTGATACAACTCACCACTTGTCTTGTCCTCGATCTTGATGTAACACTCCTTTCCCTTTGCACAGACTCTTAACCTTCCAGTCCAATCTGGCTGATCAAGTTTCCAGTCTGCAGCTCTTAGAAAGCAAGAAATTGACATTTGAGCTAAGAGACCCATGCTGCTACAGCTTATCACAGAGTGGGTAGCAGGAAGCAAAGAGGAGTATTTCCTCTCCCCCTGGATGGGATGTCAATCCATGATAGGTTACCAACTAGATTTATAAACTTTTCATGTGTTCTCCAAGCCTCCAGTATAGATTATTATGACAGTAAACCAATACAAAGTGCACTTTAATGCTTAATTAAGCAGAAGGCAGATGGAAAGGCAACTCTATTAGTTTATCAAAGGTTACTTGTGCTTTTAATTAATAATCCAGGGACTCCCTTAATGATAGACAATGTTTTTTTCCTTTCTTTTTTTGTACATTACTTTCAAAACCATCCCTTCTGTAAAGATTTTCTCATGCACCTAGGGAGGGGCATTAAGTTTATTTACTTTATAAAAACAATGTTCTCTACTTAAAGATCGACTTCCATCAACCTCGGAAGGAAGAAGGTGAAGACTAACGCCCAAAATTTGATCACAATAATTGACAACTTTTTCATGGTTGTTAATGCTGTCCTAAAAACCTTCAAGATGAGCCTGAAATTTAATCAGTTGAGGCCAATTTAAGGTGAAAGTGAAGTACATTTTAAGACAGCGTGAGCATAGTTAATGCTAATATAAATTAGAGCGAACGCTACGTATTCACTAATTGGTAATTTGATATTATTTCTACATAACACTCATCGAAGTTGTATAATTTACGCATAACATTTCAAGAAACATAAAAGGCATTTGTAATTATGAGCGCGGATTTTCGGAAAACAAGTATTTTTCATTTATCTTTTAATTTGTATTCTGGATATTCCCTATAGTCAAATATCCAAACAGGAAGAAAAAAGTGAATTTTTCCCAAATGGCTCTTTCCAGTTAACCCGTGAACGCGTAAAGATCAGATAAGTTCAGAGACAAAAAAATCATGCTAAAGGAACGTATCTGAGTACCTGTATCCTCGGTTGCTTGTTCTCGGAGGAATTTTGTAAATAAAACATTCATTCTTAACACACAGAACACTTTCATAGTCCTCCATGTTGAAATTAGAACAACCAGCCCAGACTTCCCCCCGTACAAAATTGAAACGTTTCCCAAAGGAGGACTGGAGCGATAGAAAAAATGGCGGCTGCGGTGTTTTGAGTTCTAATTTGAAATCGTATCGTTTATAACAAAATGCTCGAGCTAAGCGGTGTCTTGGTGACAGAAAATCTGTTTTAATGCTTTTAAGGGGGCTCTGGTTTCTTATCTATGGGCTCAAATGATGTAATCGCAGTGCATCAGTCAGTTTTGGGCAGCTGTGTTTGCTCTTCAGCTGATGTGACTTCCTTGCCAGATCCATATGATGTTGCAAGAAATTTGCTGTCAGGCTTTTGTGATTATAAAAGACTGAGGCATATTCCCTCCAGAGAATTTAAGCCATGGTATGGTAAGTGTAAGCTCTTGCTGTGCCCAATCATACCACTTGCATCTCCTGATCGTTTACGGTCAATAGTGGCCACCGCAACAAACTCACCACAAAAAAACTCGCCACCACAAAGAATTAAATCGCCACCGGAGGTAACTACATCGAATGAAAGCTAAGTTGTGGTAGTGTTTTGCGAAATAAGAAGCGCGAACAAATACGACGAAAGGAACTCAAACTTTATGTCGTGTCTCAAGTATGGAACGTTAACCGTTAAATAAATAAAACACTTTGATGCCACTGAGATTGATCAGTTTACGTACGGGGAAAACAGATGAAACCGCATGAAACTTTCATCAAATGAAAGCTAAAATGTTGTAGCATTCAAATGTGTTTTTTCAGTAAAGGGCAAAAATGTAACAATGCATTATTAATCATTGTTTGATTTGAGAAAATGTGTCACTGTTCAATTTCCTAAGGTTTCATTTGAGAAGACATGTCAAAAACTTGGGCTTTCTGCTTCATCACAGGTTCCAAACACCATCTGTTTCTTAGTGTTTGGTTCCTGGGATTGAGCACTTGCCCTCATTTTTGACTTTTAACTTCTTGTTTTTTTGGGCTTTGCAGGACACAGTTTTATAAATGAATAAGGGTATTGACATTTGGAGTGTTAGCCCTTCATCAGAGTGATCACTCTGACTAAGGGCTAACACTCAAAACGTCAGCTTTTTAACTCTTTATGGTGGCCAATTTACGTTTTCAACTCAGTTGTTAACTCTAAATTACTTGCCACAGTTTTTTTAAGACAGTCATGTTACTAACCTAAAACAAGTGTTTTGGAGTGAATTTGAAGGGCATTTTGGGCAATTTGAGGACTTGTTAACTCATCAGTCTTCCTTGTGGGTGCCATAGGGAACTTATAAAGAACTTTGGGTAGAATATACTGCCGATGTTGTTGCGCAAAAGGTTAGACAAATTAGAAGAGATAATTATTGTTTGGCTTCTTCTGTGTTTCTTTTGAATTTATCTGAGATTTTAACCATTATTGTGATATAAAAGCTCTTTCAGTTACCAAATGGCATTTGATAAAACTACAGCTTTTCCATCCTTTGGAATCATAGTATAATACTATGAAAGCTGCAAAAAGCTCCCTCTCCTACCACTTTTATTTCTAGGGCTTCCAGACAGGACCTCATCAGAGAATGGTGCTCAATTAATAAGAAAAATACAAAGGGAAATTTTGTAATTAATTTTTCTCCTTTGAAATGTTGCCCTGAGTTAATGAAAACCTCATACAATCTACATTTCTTTGCTAAGAGGAAAATTTGTAAAAATTGTTCAAACACATGCAAATTAGGTAATGGATCCAAATGGATAACAACACTACTACTGTAATGGAGATTTTCTTTTTTAAGGAAATGCAGGAATGGGAATACAGACAGAGGTTTATTGCAGAAATGACAGTATTGCATTAACCTTTTACAGCCCAACATCAGTATCTGTATTCTCTATACTTTACCCTGTTCATTTCCTTTGGTACTGACAAGGAGAACTCGGTTAACAATCAAAGCTCATAAAGTTGGCAGTCATTTCCTTTATTGTTATCAAATGACAGTTCTTGATGAATGATTCAGCAGTAGTGCTGTTAAGAGAAATTAGATGCTGGTCACTCCTAGGGTTTAACGGATTAATATTTCTTCTTGTTTCTTTCTTTATAGATGAGAGTACCTTAACCTGTTTGTGCTTCAAGGTACTTCCCCCAAAGTTGACAGTGATTTCAGAACTGACACCAAACCAATCATCAGTTTTAAGGCAAAACTTCTCATCAACAAGTGACAACTTACTTGACTTTTCACCTGTGTATTCTGGTAAATCAGGCTTAAAAAAAGCACAGCTGAAGAAAGGTGATGACAAAGAGAAGATTGTGAGCAGAACATGTAACAATCATCCTGCAGAACACCATAGCCCCTGGAGTAGGGGTGGTAGTGAAGATTGTTCTAAATGTGGAAGTGGAAAGAACAAACTGTTGGAGGAAGCTCTAAATCCTATAAATACCTCAGCCAAATCAGTAAGTGTTGGAAAAGATAGAGAAACACACAAAAGCTATCTTGTTTGATCACCTTACTTTTCACCTTCTGTTTATACTCTTATCCACACAATTCGAATATTATTTTGCGAAAAAATTACGAGAACAGTCAAACTTATCAGCAAGGGGGTGTTTTCTTGAAATAACACCAAAGCCCAGTTATTCAATGGGAATTACCACAGTCCAAAGGATAAATGGCTATCCAGTGGATAAGTGTTGTATTCAGTGGATATTGCTATCCAACCTTCAAACAACTAGAGTCAGATTCTCTTCCCTAATTTACAAGGAAAGCTATGACCATCAATTGGGAGAGTTACCAGATGGATCCTGGGACTTAGCTGGATGTTAATCTAATACATCTGTAGACTTATTGGCAATGTTCATCTAAGAAACAAAGATCATTATTTTGGGTTACTTGAAATTTTTGTTAATTTTGGCTAAATTATTCTTTTCTTTTCTATGTCAAGTTGTGGTGTGTCAGTCCTCCACATATCAATTGCAGGAAAGGGAAAGAAAAAGAGACTGTTTTGGAAAAATTCAAGAAGACAGACCTTCTCCAAGTGAAGCAACAGTATGGATTGGATTATCATCAACGAGGAAAATGGATTGTTTGTGCCAAAAAAGGTTCCTTAAAAGGTACATGAATTACCTTCTTTTATATATACCAGTTTAAGTTTGTCAATGGAGTCATTCATTCTAATTATGTCCTTATCATGTGATTGCCTTGGTATCTTTGAAGAGTTTACTGCTGTATTACTGTAAGCAGCTCATTCAGGCCTTAGGACCACTGACTGGTAAGGATGGGCCAATACAGTTTTTCCAAATCAATACAATACTAAGTGTGATGCTGATGTTTTTCTGTAATATTGATATTGATATCGATACTGTGATTGTAGTATTGAAAGCATCAATACATTTTGCCAGTGTATGGATATTGTGCAAGTAGACCTCAGCATTGCTGGTATGGAATATTTGGTATCAGTATTGGCCTATCCTTACTTAATGGCTCAGAAAAGAGCTGGTCATGTTGTTTTGTTTGTCCGTACATTCTCATGATGTTGTGAAGTATTATTTGGGTATCTTTCATGGAAGTATGCCTGTTACAGTTGTAGCTAGCTCTTGGGACATTGTTTAAATTTTGCATGCTGTAGTTAGTCTGTGAGAACTAGTTTAATTGTGTTTTTCACTTATTTGTAGAACTCCTTTATTGCTATAGCTAAATAAATGAGTTAAACCGGAAGGTTGTTTCTTCAATTTTGTGGTTGCAAAACAACTTTTTATATTGCAGATTCATTTTCATTATCAAATTGTCCAATTTCTTTTTAAATCAAATATTTCTAGATAGTAATTGAACCTTATACCTTATAAATTAATAGAATTAGCCAGTCCCTATAATTCCTCTGGCCATCTTGTTCACTGCTTATACCATAGCACTAATGAGAGGGAAACAGCAGATTAACATTGACTTTTCACTGTGAGCCTGGTTGATTTCAAATTCTCTCTCAATTGCTTCTGGTTATTGCTAAGGAAAGAGGCATTGGTCCTAGAATGATAAGGTTAGGGTTAGCGTTAGGGTTATGTGCCAATAAATCAGAGGCCTCAATGTCCCGGCTTCCCCAGAAAACCTACAGGCATTTGACCCTTGTCCATGCCCAGGGGGTAGAGAATTGGCACCTTGCTTGCTTGGAGAATTTGAACCAGAAGTGACAAGTTTTTCTCACAGAATACAAGTATCTATAGTATAGTCTATCTATAGTATAGTATTTGTTTAAAGTCATTGTCGCTGATTTTGCTTTTATAAAATATTGATGATGAAATCTGGCACTTGGGTGTGGTACTTGAACACAATTTCACACTGGGGAGTAGGAATTTGAACAAACCAATCTACAAAAGTTCAAATGCCTTGGGGATTGCTGAGGGGGGAGGGGGGATGTTGAAGCTTCAAATTGATTGTCGCATTAGAATTAGGCTTGGGTCAGGTATGATTAATCATAGAAGTGTTCTTTTTTGCAATACAGAGGAGAATTTCACAATAAAACAACTTTGGAAGAAAGTATGCTCATTGATCCAAGAAGGTCGTCTTCCTTACTGCAATGCAAAACTTCAGGTCAGGAATTTAACCATGGAGTATTCTTATGTATGTTGAGAAATGTGCTGATATTGCCAGTAATAACACTTAGACAAGGCATGTAATCTAGGGAAAGACTTTCAACCATAACAGCTTTTCTATCATTAGTTTAGATGGATTACTTGTCTATTATTAGTTTAAATGGATTACTTGTGAACTGTTAGGAAACATAGTGGAACTGTGATAGGTAACTTGCTACAGACTACTAAGCAGTGAACTCAGATTCATGTGGCTTTTTACAGACATTGCAAGATGAGGTGTGGGTGTACTGTGACTTTGAACACTCATTAAAGGTAAGCCTCAAATTTAAGGCTTGGTGCCATTTTGATGAGCAAATTCTACTTGAGAGTAAAGGAAAATGTAATAGCATAATGGTAAGCATGCTGTTCTTTGGTTGGACAAGTCTAGGTTCTTATCCCCCCTAGAAGTTTGAGTATGTTCACCCTTTACATCCTTACATCAGTATGCAAGTTCTCCATACTGTTATTTATACATTTCCTATAGTACTTGTTAGGAGAATTTGTCTAACAGTCAAGAGCTTCTTGAGTTTGTAATAATTTACTATATTCTCGTGACCCTAATGTTTGATTTATTGGTGATACTGTTTAGAGAAATCAGATACTTATCATTCTTGGGGGTTAAAGGGTGAATATACCTGTAAAATTTTCAGGGTAGCCTGACAAATTGAGGTGGGTGGAGGTGGGTGGAGGTGGGTGGAGGTGGGTGGAGGTGGGTGGAGGTGGGTGGAGGTGGGTGGAGGTGGGTGGAGGTGGGGGGAGGTGGGGGGGGGAGGGGGGGAAACCAGTATCAATGTTCCTAGTTGCTTCATACTGTGAACTATGGTAGGCTGTGCTTGACAAAACATAGTGCGAAAAATGTTGCGTAACGTACCGTCAGTGGCAAGGAACGTTGCGCAAGGATACATGAAGGTCCAAGGAGACTATTTAGAAGTGTTTAGATCAAGTATAGAAGTGTATGACGGAAAGACGTACTTCAACTGGCAAGTTTCGCATTGATTTGATGACTATTTCTTCTCTCATATACAGGTCAGAAGTACCTTAGAAGAGGCCCTTGGAAATTTCTTCCTGGAAATTTCTTTCGTCGTTCATCCTGTTGGCGTTGTTATGGAACTATGATAAAGAAACTCTAAAGTCGTTTCACCTCTTAGCCTGCGTGAAAGCCCGAAAAGATCGAAAGAGCCGCGTGCAAGAGAGAACAGACACGCTCCTCTCTCACGCAGGACTACTCTTGTGTGCTAGCCGTCATAATCACCAGCATCGTGTTCCTCTCGCAGAATCTTTTTACACTTAACAAAATTTTAAAATGTTAACAGAACTCATTATTGCATCAATTACTAACTTGAACTAGCTTACGTTGGTTATTTATTCATTAAATCTTAGACGCATTTGCGGCAATCGCAATACTTTTCACACGTCACGGCATCATCGCTGTTTTTAACGAGTTTTGCAATAAATGTAACTGACACATTACCTTCTACTGAATACACTAACGCAGATTTTACATTATTTATAGAAATACCGGTATATTTATTTACTAGATTGGATATTTGCTAGATTGAGGCTATAAATTATCATTGATTGGCTTGATCAATATACATGTATCTGGCTGGTTTCACTTCTGACCATTATTGTAAGTGCGTTGTAACTTAGTTAGATGTTACAATTCAACAATGAATTTATTTCCTTGTGGAATAAACTAAGGGAAGAATTGTCAGAGAGGATCTGTGTGAAGTTTTGTGCTCAGGGTGCAACACCCAGAGCGAAAGATATTCATCATCGCCAATGGTGGGGAATGAAAGTTTAATGAAGACCCTTACATTGAGAATTCTCAGTGAGAAGTGCGTGATCAAGTCGTGCTTGGTTTTAGTTTGCATGTGATGGGTTGAGTCAGTTTAAAACTAATCACGTGGCCCAGTAAAGTACATCTAAAGCAATCGCAACAGCCAATCAAAGAAAAGGTAATTATCGCTGAGAGCCAATGTGAACTCGAAGTTATGAATACGTGTAGTCTGCTCATAGAACATAAAAACTCAAGTGGCCAATCACGACTGGCTTTAGTTTTGATTGTAATTGATTAAAAAGTAGTGCAAAAGTTCAAGACTATCTCGAGTCTTGCAGAATCAAAGAGATGTAATCTCTGACTTCGTAGCCCTAAACCCAAGTTAACTAAGCGTCTCGGGTAGGTGCGCACTCCGACTATTTTAGGACCATGTGCATGTGTGCAAGTTTAGTTCAGTTTCTCTCTATTAATGATCCCGATTATTGTTATTATTATCATATTAGTGCAAGATACTGGATTAACTCTGTATGGTTGCTTGCTTGTATTTTGCTGGTCTGTCTCTCTGTCCGTCCGTCTGTCCCTGGTCTCTCTACTTGTCTGCGTATCTGCTCGTTTTCTTGCTTATGTCTGTGTCCGTCCGTGTGTCTCTTTGGCTATCTATCTGTTCGTCTGACTGTCTGCAGCGCCTATCCGTCTGTCTGTCTGCCTGCCTGTCTGTCCCTTTGTCCGTCCGTCTCTCTGTATGTGTGTTTGTCTTTCTAGCTGACTGTCTCATTCGCTCTGACGAAGGACGAACGCTCGAAACGTCAGTTTAGAAACTCTTGCGGTGGCCAATTTACATTATCAACTCAGTTGATAAAACCAAATTATCTAGTCATACTCCCCCACCGACGTAGCACTACAGTTTCTTAAGAAACTTACCCCCTCTATTCAGTATATGTAACTATATGGCATCGCGAAATGACTGGAAACGACTCCCACATGAGAATATTGAAACTGATGAACCCTTTTGTTCCTAAAACAATATCCTAGGAAATCTATCCAGGTGTGGAAAAACTCTAAATTTTACCCCACCCCCTCTACCCCCCGGAAAAAGGCACTAAAGTTGTTCCCACGTTTTAGATGTTTAGTCACAAGTTTTAAAAAATTGAGGCGTTAGTTTGAGTATTCCCCATGTTATCTTCTTTTATTATTCGTATTACACCAGACATAGAATTACCAGAAAAATGGAGTACTCTGAAACCAGAAAATATCATAGACGATTTTACCGCTGTGTTACCCATAGCGACTAAAAGTAACCCGTCTAGGAGCTCTTTGTTTTCAATCCGGGATACCTCACTTCATTTTGCTATAGTAGAGAACTCACAGGGCATGCTCAGTGGGAGCGTTACCAAAAGTCGATTTTGTATGTGTGTATGTTGTTCCATAATCCTTTTGTACTTTCAATATAATTCACCCTTGTTGCAACCCCAGCGATGAGTGGGGATTACCCGTATTTCCCGTACCTGACTCTGTACATTGTCTCGGCCAGTTTATGGAGTTTAGATACTATGGGGGCTACACACTGGATTCTAAACGAACGAGATGGAGTCGTACGGGCCAGCAGTGAAGGTGATATTCTGAAATCCGACCCCGTGTTATTGATTCTAACGAAAACTAACCCTCCTAAGACGGTAAGCGGTAGGAAAACAAACTGCGACCAGTGCAATAAAGGCAGATCTCAGGGACTGAGGTGAGTGTATCCGTGAAATTGTAGGCCAAAGTAGCCTTTAATTGGCAAGTGTAAACTTGGTTTGTTTTGACGTGCGGCAAGGCCATGCATAGCGCATATTACGGACACGGCCGATCACGAAGATTACTCCTGTTTTTCACGTGTTACTTTCTTCCATTTTTTTCGCTACAAGAATTATTTCTGTTAAGCGGATTATTTTTAAATTAAATCTGAAGTTATGATTTTGAAGTTTGTGACGTTCAGTTGAAGCCACGAGATAAACACGAATGAGGCAACGTGTTTAATTTGCATTTGAAGTCTTCGAGGTACAAAGTACTAATGAACTGTAAACCTGCTCTGGTTGTTAGGAGAGAAATTATTTTTCGGTTTTTTTTTACTCCTTTGATTGCAGAATTATTTTAATGAGAACTTGTTTATGTGTTAGTTGGCGATGGATTAACCAGCCATCATCGAGTGGGTTGGAAACCGATGGTGACTTTAAAAAGGCATCAAATATTTACTTGGTTTTGCATGAATCAATACAGTTTTACAGGTTTCACCTCAGTCTGACAAATGTTAGCAAAAACCAGTGTTTCAGAGAAGTTTTTTTTATTATTATTTTAGTGGATAAGCAGCTACATTTGGTCGGAAAAACTAGGAAAATTTTGTTGTAAATTCATCTTCATTCGATTTTTCAAGCGAATGAGCCAAATTGAGACAGCTTTTTCGATATTATTTGACGTCGATCACCGATACCTTTGCGTGTCATCAGAATTTTTTTAATGGCCTCTCCACCTGCCCTCGCATGCAGTAGTTTTGATAAGCTTGTTTACATTACTTTTCAAACCTATGCGTAGGGTACAGCCACAGGGGACTCCAAAATTTTAAAGTTAGCTCCGAAGATCAAGATACCCTCATTCAGCACACTGACAATTTTCCCTATCATCAGCATGCGTAATATTTGTTTTTTTAATTAAGATATCTCATGGTTTGGCAGTCTGTTGTGGAAAATAGGAAGTGATTAATAATTGATAGCTAGAATAGCTTTCAACAGTTTGTGGGCAACTTGAAGTTGATATTAATATTTAAACAAGTTCAGAACTGATTTTGGCAATGTAACTCTCAGTTTTGTCTTCAGTCTTCTTTTTTTAGAAAATTTGAAAAGTTGAATCTGATTTTCAGTCTGAATAAGTCAGCTGTGGGGTCAAAACAAAAGAGTTATTTTTGTTTGGGCATGAGGTTGGTCAGAGAGGGTATTATCAGTACTTAAGGGTTATTTATTTGAGGCGGTTAAGTTTGCATATGATACAAAGTTACAACACAAATATTAAATTTAAACTTATTTGTGTGTTGCTTAAATGTTGCTGCCATCATAAGCAAATTATTTGTTGTATGAATTTCTTTCATTATTATCTTTGTTCAGCAAACAATGTCAAGCATTAAATTTTTGCATAAAGACAAAGAAAACTTTTAAGGCACCAGTGAGGATTCAGTCTTCAGTCATACACCTAAATTTATAGTTATATGCATGGATATGTGCAAGTTGCTTGGCATTTTCTGAGCCCTGTAGGGGCAAGGAAAAATATGGTCAATGAGCAAAATATCTGCTTGTATTCTATGTTAAGCCATCAAATAAGGGATTTATTATTTGACTGTTATTTCATTTTCTAATATTGCGGCTTCTAGTTTTTTGAAATACTTCATATCTGGACCATATCTGAGCCATATCTGCCTTTAGTCCACACATCTGATTGTAAACTCTCCTCTTTAGCTGCTAAACATTTCCTTGTCAATCAGTAAAAAGAATTTGGTGTTAGATCATGGTAATAACTTGAACCTGATGGGTTTGAGAGATCTCATTACCTGTTTGCTGGATAATGTATGGTTACTGTAAGGAGAAGTTACATGGGATTGAAAGGGTTGATCATGAGTTTTCTCAAGCTCAGGTTTAGAGTGTGTGCCTGTGAAATCTGAGATTTCTGAAGTTTGTTTCTTGGTGGAAGGCAGATATTCTTTCTTTCCTCTATGACAAGTGAATAACATTTCTCTTCACCAACAATCTTTTTGAAACTAATATGTTCAGTTTGTTGATTTTTTTTTCATTCACAGTCCTGTTGTCGGTGCAGTAGGTCCTACATCCCTTGAATTATTTCCTGCACCCCAGTTAACATGTGGATCCTCAGTTAATGAGACATCTTATGACCACTTAGAAGGAATAGCTAACCGAGAATACCATCCAACATTTATGGAGCCTGATGTAGCAATGCTATTTAAGAAGAATGATATGGAGGACATCGACTTAGGTGTTATAGAATCAAACTTGAGAAGAGCTATTGAAGAAGTAAGTAAATGGTTGCAAAGTGTTTTACAGAAATGGCTTATTCCATATGGCCCTTTGAATCCTATTGGCAAACTTATCATTGGTAGTGTAGAGCAATTTTTAATAGACTATCGAAAATGATCCTGTGTTGCTTTGGTTTTGCTTTTTTGTAGGCCACCCTCTCAACCAATCAGATTTAAAAGTAAAACCAACCCAACTTGATGACTTGTGTTTTCCCATGCTCCAAGCACTTTGTCCATTTTTACTTTGAGTTCTACTGGTTAACCCTTTAACTCCCAAGACCTGATTATTAATTCTCTCCACTTGCTGCTACACAATTCCTTGTAAATTAGTTACGGGAATTTGGTGCAAGATAAACTTAAGATAAAAATTTCTTCCTGATGAGTTTGAGTATTTTCATTACCTGTTTGCTGGTTAATATGTTGATATTATATGGAGGAATTACATGTTAATCACTCCTAGGACTTAAAGGGTGTAGGATAATGGTAACCCTTGTTCTGATTGGTAGTTGTAATTAATTTGTTGTTTTTTGGAACTCAATTGAAAACTTCTCTATACAGCAGAAATGACTACGACTCCTCAACTTGACTGCTATAAAGTATACCAATATATTTCCTACATAGGTAGTTTCTTGTTCCTCGTAATATCTCTATAATTGCTTTTTACTTGTTTATTTTCCTTTGAACATTTGTCTAAGTAATTTTAAATTACTCTTTCTCATAAAAATCCACCTAGAAAAATCAGTCTTAAATTTCTCCTACTCATTAAAGTGTATAACAGCAATTTTCACACAAACATTTCTGCAAAGAAGTAGAGAGAAATCTATGATTTGACCCTCTAAAAACTTTATTTTTATGATTTTCTCTTTAGCAAGGAATGTTAATAGATCAGAGATTCAAGAAAATATCAATACACAAGTCATGGAAGGTTTCAAGAAAGCTGGAACACCAGCTCACTTGAACTTGCATCTTTTTTATTATTTGAACTTTCATCTCGCCCCTTTCTGGTTCCCCCCTACTAACCCCCCCTCCTCCCCCCCATTTCATGACTGCTAATTAATTTCCACAGCATGATCACAGATATTTTTAAAAACCACCTGTGCTCTTATGGAAGTGTAGTTATTTCTCTTTACATTTATTTTGTTTGCTTTCCTGCAGAGTCCTAATTCAGTTGTTGTTTGTAATCACATTGGAAATTTCTGGAGAATTAGAGGAAGCACATACCACTCTATAGAGTGTTTCAGAAAAGCGTTGTATTTTTCACCAAATGATGCTGATGCCCTCTTAAATCTTGCCAAGGTCCTTTTCAATTTGAACTATATTCAGGACGCTGCAATCCTTGCGCGAAGATCACTAGAAATGCAACCATCCGAACATAACTGCTGGCTTCAGCATTTTACTCTTGGTGAAATTCTCAGAGCAAATGGAGACCTGGAAGAAGCTGGGATCCACTTCAGACATGTGCTGGACCTTAACCCATCATTTGAGCTAGCAGAGCTACATCTGAGGGAGATTGGATCACCATCAACTTCAACTACAAATGCATATACATTCTTAATCATTGGCCTTCTTGTGGTTGTCGTCTTGGCAACAGTCTACTTCATGACACTTACAAGTGAAGGCCGTGGGATAAAAAACACCAGAATGCAGCTCTGGGTTGATGGGAAAAGACCTAGGAGGAGACCAATCACATGAGTATTTTGCTGTAGCTGTTTATTTAAGAACTCTGAGACTTTTTTTTGCACAATATGATGTCTTTAAAATACATCTTTGCAAATGCAAACCTTGTTTTTTAAGAATTTGGACAGATGAAAACAACCTTGTGAGTGTTTGACTTCTCTGGTCCTAGACCCTGCAAGGCAGAGTCACTGAAGCTGTTTTATAAAAAATTGATATTTGTATGAAAATTAGTTGTTTATAATAAAGGAATGTCACAACAGCTGTGTGGAACATGGGAATCTTGTTGGTTGAATTTATAAAAGAGTCATGTCTGATTTGAAAATTGTCTGTCCCACTTTTAAAATTTTTAATCCCTAAGATTTGATTGTTTATTCTCTCCCCTTTCTCCCCTTTCTTCACTCTAACTGATACACTTTTCTTTTTTAATTAGTTTTGAGAGTTTGGTGTTAGATCAAGGTAACAACTTCTGCCTTAATATTCTCACCACTTCTTTGCAGGATAGTGTATGGCTATTATGGGGAGAATTTAGATGTTAATCACTTTGAGGAGTTTAATGGTTACTAAGTTAGTTTTGTCACAAAATGTTAATTCATTTATTGTTACATGGAAATTGCCTTTTACACTTACAAAAGGAAACTGTGAAATAATAGTTGCCTAGGTTGACAAACATTAGAGGGGAAAGAGAGAATGAAAATGTGAGAAATACAACAAAAGAAGAAAAAAATCAATAAGGAATGAAATAAAAATTTCAAGAGATGTATGCTAAAATTTTCAACTCTCGCAAATTTTGATGTAGCTCCCTTAACATCCAGAGAAGACAGATGACTTGCCGTTATTGACATGATAAAGATGAGAGCAACTCAGGATAGCTTGTTTAAAGCTTTCCTGTCTCCTCTTAGGAATATGAGGCACAAACTACTTTATTATTCTCTCCAAGGGGAATGAGGGATGCTGTACATAGGCTCACACAGGAATGAACTTAGAAGGTAGTCATTCTGCTGGTGGTCTCACTTAATGTCTTTGTATTAAACATGAAGTAAGGGGGGACTAGAAAAATCCATGCTTGAAATTCCTTGGGAGGAAAAACTGTAGAAGACCAAAAGAAACCTTGCAAAAAACTGACAGGGTGTTGACCCTTGAGACAGTGTGAAAGTAGCAGTAGAGAAGGTTGGGTAGAGATCCTTTGTGTCATCTCAAGGGTCAGGTAATTCAGGAAAGGACTAAGTGAGTGGGTGAAAAGAGATGTGGGCATAATGATCTCACAGGGTATGCTGGAGAATTTGTTACTTGAGAGCAAAAAGTAAGAGTTTCAAAGGATACATGAAATAAAATATTGACATGTTCCCTTCTTCCCACAAGCCTTCTTAAAAATTCTTGCTCTATCCTACTCTAGCATTTACCTTTTGGGCTGTGAACTCAAGTTATTAACAGAACAAGAGTGAGACCACTCTATTCTGGGTGTGGAAGAGAGGTAATTCTGGCACCACCCAATTATACTTGTAGAATAGTGATTTTGTTTCCCAGCTCAGATTGACCTACAAATTTTACAGCCAATATCTTAACAAATATGATAATCCAAACAATTTAGTGTCAAGAAACAAAGGAACTGATAGAAACTGTTGACCCTCAATGGGTGAAGTATTTCAGTCACACTCCAATTTCCACTAGAAAATTAACCAAGAAAATTGTGGGGAAAGTAAGCAAACAATATATATGTCCCAGATTATCTGAGAACTGGCCTTAAGTATGAAATACCTTCTGTATCACTCCTTCACTCCCAAGATCAACTATTTACACTTTATTTAACAGATATTCAGTTCCAAATTATTTACAAGTACTACAAACACCTTTGAAGAAGTTTTGAACTTTGTTAACTTCAGCAACACAAATCATATTCTCCCCAAACACAAAAACCTGGATGAAGACTCTATGGAGCTCTGCACACAAGGAGTAAATGAGGGTTAACCTTAAATTAATTTACTAAGCTTCTGTCAAATCATCATTTAAATACAGATGTAAGGCTGGTAGGAATAGTTCCTCATTCATGCTCAGTTTATAGAATTCTTCACTTTCATCAGCAACTCCATTCTCTTCCAGTGTTTTATTCATATCCAAGTTCCTTCCATTGTACTTCCATGTATAGCTGGCAGCATGGGCATTATATTTCAAGTAGCGGTCTTGAATTTCAGTTAGTATCTCCTCAGAGCAAACCTTTAGAGAAGAAGAAAAGGATTAGGGAAGAAAATTGGACTTCACCCACAGTTTTTTCAATATCACATCAAGAGCATGTTTGTTATGTACTAAGCTCTCAAACCTCATGCAAATAAATTTAGTATTGTGCTCTCATGCTGAAACTATTATTTCTTATGCATTTAGGGTTTCTGATTTAAAATGTTAATTTTGAGAAAGCAAATTTCTTCTTGACTTAAGTGCCTGTGAAATCAATTATCTTGCTCAATATAATTTACTCCTCATTCCCTTTGTACTTGTTTCAAACACTTTTAAACAGTGGAAATTCTTGCTCCAAATAAAGGAATTCACATCATAGCTCCTTTGTTTTCTACAATTTCCCAGAGGAGTTTTCCCCCTTCCCCTGACTGGAAGGTGATGCATCACAGTTGAAAGCCATCCCCCCTCCCTCAGGAAGGTGATGCATCACAATTGAAAGCAATGTGGTTGAAAATCTCCCTCTTTGCCCACAAATCTTCTTGAGAGCTCTGTATAAACATTGCTATATCCAGACAACAACAATTTCAAAACAATTATACAATGTAACCACAAATTAACCTTGTTTTGGTCCACTT
The DNA here is from genome assembly GCF_964200805.1 of Pocillopora damicornis. Taxonomy (NCBI): domain Eukaryota; kingdom Metazoa; phylum Cnidaria; class Anthozoa; order Scleractinia; family Pocilloporidae; genus Pocillopora; species Pocillopora damicornis. The sequence goes on along the minus strand of NC_142677.1, from coordinate 12,899,396 downwards.
GTTTTGATCAACTTGTCTAGATAATAATATGGTAAAATTCAGTCTGTCAGCATACAAATCAGCATTTGTACAAGTCATGATCTAAAAGCTTGGGAAAAACCAATGCTTCTTCCTAGATTTGTTCAAGACTTATTCTTTGTTTAAAAGTTCCATATGTTTTCCAGATCTTAAAAATCATTCTGTACATTTCTACACTATCTCAAGAATTCCCTGGGATACAAAAGTCTGAAAGAATTCAGACACTAACCTCAATGGTTTGTTCTTGGGAAGTAAGGGTATTGATTATTCTGATTTTCCTTGTTTGTGCAGAAAGCACACCAATGCAGTAAGAATCATCTTTCCACCATGGTCGTCCAAAGTCATTTGCCCAGTCTGTGCGGGGACATCGTGGAGGAGTGTGAATGAACCTTCCTCTTGGTGTGTAGTAGAATTTACACTTGGTTACAGGATCAATGTGAGTTCGGATCTTGGATAGAGAAAAAATCGAGTATTACCCATTGGCTGTGTAAGGTTAATGATAGAGTACCACAAAACCATGAAGAGAGACACAGTGGTCCAATGGTTTAACCCTTTAAACCCTGACATCAATATGTATATTCTCTATACTGAAAGTGGAAATGTGATCATCGCAGTAAATTTTCCAATTTAAGCAATTGGAAAGAAGAAGCCTGAAAAAAATCAGGGCTTCAACGGGATTCGAACCCGTGACCTCCGCGATACCGGTGCGATGCTCTACCAACTGAGCTATGAAGCCACACATTGGGAGCGAGGTCAATTTATTGAGTTCATATCTTCCCCATATCATATCTTCATATCTTCCTCGCTCCCAATGTGTGGCTTCATAGCTCAGTTGGTAGAGCATCGCACCGGTTATCGCGGAGGTCACGGGTTCGAATCCCGTTGAAGCCCTGATTTTTTTCAGGCTTCTTCTTTCCAATTGCTTAAATTGGAAAATTTACTGCGATGATCACATTTCCACTTTCATCTACAACCGCAGGGGCTGCGCGTATTATCATAAGTATCTGAGTCGCATAGACAGGCTGTTCAAGAGAGCTTTTAAGCTTGGCTACTGTAAAGAGCTTTTTTCGATTGAAAATATTATTATTCTAAAAGATAAGAAGTTGTGGGCCAAGATCACCGACAGCGATTTTCCAACAGCTTTAGATGACCTTTTGCCACCAGAGCGAACAATGGATACGCTACGTAAGAGGCGCCATAATTATATTCTCCCGCTTGTCAGAACTGAACGTTTCAAAAGGACCTTTATTAATAGATGTTTGTTCTCTTATTAGTTATTCAGTTAGTAATTTAGTTAGTTTATTAGTTTTATACTTGCTGATTTCATATCATTGTAACTAAACACGTTTGTTGTTTAGAGTGCTTAATAAAGACTTTTATTATTATTATTATTATTATTAATTATTTCATATAAAACTCCACATTCTCTATACTGTTATCTACACATTTCCCAAGGTGCTGACAAAGAGAATTTGTTTAACAATCAAGAGCTTCTTAAGTTGGTGATCATTTCCTTTATTCTCATGATCTTAAATGAATGATTCAGCAGTATTATCGTAAGGAGAAACTAGATGCTGTTCACTCTTATGGTTTAAATGGTTAGGCTGAATAGTTTACTCTCACAGCACCTCTCTCCACTCTGGGAGTATACAGTTGGGTATTGTCGAATTCAAGGAAGGCCGAAGAAATTCTGGAGGGTAATCTTGTAATGGACTGACATCCCATCCAGGAGGAAGTAGTGATTCTACAGTTGCTTCATGCTAAGAAAACCGAGATAAGCTCTGGCTGGGTAGGCCACTAATTGGCTCAAACACAGAATTTATAGTGCCATGAGCACCAGTAACACACTCCTCTGCTGCCCAGGTACCACTTTCTTTGTTTTTACCACAATTTGATATCATCACATACAGTCTATTTTTGAGTAGACACAACAAAATGGAATCTGTCTGTAAAATGTTCACTTATCTGTTGAAGAAATCATCAGTGGTCTCTTCGATCTCATCACTGTTCGGTTATAAACATCGTTACTTTGAATCGGGTGACTACTAATGGCTCAAAGCCAACACAAATATCATAAAACACACGAGCTTACATCTTTTGTTTTCTTATCAAACCAGTGTGTAATATCCTTTCCTGCTGCTTCGATGATGGGCTTCAGAAGAACATCACCTGAAATATCAAGAAATTTACAGAGCTTTGTGAAAGAAAAGTTGCACTTCTTACTGTCAATTGTGAATTGTAATCAATAAGTTTTCACGAGGGAACTTTTAAAATGTGATTGTCAAACCCCTCTTCATGTGACTCCAGTGTTGATTTCCGTTTCAGTTTCAATCGACTTAGAGTTTCAGTTTAAAAATGCTTGAGTCAGTCACTGACTTAAAAACTTTTTGCAGAGCCCTCCCAACCCGAACAATCACACAAAACAATTGACAATTATTGTCAAGTCCAAAGCATTTACGTAAGAATAGACATTTAGATGAATACGTTTCAATGCTATTTTCTTCAGATGTTTCGCATCAACGTAAAATAAAAGCTTGACCAGTGCGCAGGACACTCGCTCCTTGATCGATCGTTTAATAGCTTTATATGCTAGTTAGAAGTTCTCATTGCTTCATAGAGGCAGGAAAAATTGAAGGGTTTCATCTATCACCGTGATGGTATATAACTTGAAGTCGTTAAAATAACTCAGCTGTGGAAGTTACGTACCTGCATGTTTTTCGCACATCGGAGTAAGGTCGTAAACTTTGCCCAAAAACGATACCCATAGATCTTTTAACGTATTGTGGATACTAACTTCGTTTGGTGTGTAATACCTTGGTCGTTTTGAGGGGAATCCTGGCATAGTTTTCAGCTCTTGTTCAATTTAAACGTTCCTCTTTCCCTGAAACAAACGCAATCTCATGCACTTGGAACTGTTTCCTTGGAAACGCATATCGTTAGGGGCTCAAGGTTTTCCCTGATCTTACACGAATAACCTTCCAACTTCAGTAATATCCGCTGACTAACATGAATGCTGTTTCATTACCTAAGATCGTAAATGTTCAAGAGAGAGTGGCAAAGTGCACGATGCCATGGCTAAAAATGAATGGTGAACTTTCTCAAGTTATTTTAATTTGAGAATGTCCAAATGATTACAAGTTTTAAGAAGATTGCTCCTTCAGATTGTAAGGACCTACCGGTGAATACGTGATTAGGAAATTGAAAAATTGCTACATCAAAGGTAAAGTGACGTCAGACGTTGGTGAAACTCGTCAATGGAACCCTTATATTGAGAGAAACAACAGAATACCAGAGTACAAGTCCAAATCATCGGTGCGCTTTCAAATTTTGTGAAGAGCGAGGAATTGTGGGCATTCTGGGTGTTGTGTTGTGTTGTGTTGTGAATAACAAAGTTTTGCTTCTGTGATTTGTGAGTCTGTTTATCTATAATCTTAACAGTAAGTTTTTTTTATATATAGCTCACGTACGAAGGTCGCCGGTAAAAGTTAGACCATATATATAAGCCTACTAGAAGTTTATATGGCTCTGAGTTGTATTGAAATTTATTCATGTATTGACAATGTACAAATTAGATGTTTGTATGTAAGAAAAAATAATGTATATATTACTAAATCATTTAAGAAATGTTGCACTACTATCTTCTCTGTTCCACTTTTGTGTTGGGATGGTCACTCATTGGCCTGGAGAAAAAATTTTGTATCTGATTTTAAGAAAATGATTAACACTAACCAAAAAAAAACATGTTTAGACGATTCTTCTGTCATCTTCAGTTCTGAATATTATAAAATACAAAGTTGAATATGTTAAGGCCCCTCACATTTTCAGACATCCATGTAATTCTCCACAACGTCACACTCTTTGTTCTGGTGAGTGTTTTTCTTAAATTCATTGCATATCTGTTTCTATCCAGACCTTTGGTATATCTCCAGTGATGACAAATTTGAACCACCTCTTCAAGACATGATTTGGGATGACTGAAACTGTCTTCTAATCAGTTCTTTAGTCATTTTTAAGTATTTAAAGCTGTTCATATGTCTTGACTGTACAGTGTGAGCTTACTCTATTGTATTATTTTCTTCAAATTAACATAACTTTTGTTTTGTTACAGAGTTAAAAATGGCAATGCGGGATTTAGTTGAGGGGGAATGTGGAAGTGCTAATCCTCTGATGAAACTGGCGACTCACTTCACACAAGATCAGTCATTTCATCAGGTTAGCAAACACTTACTTTCCTTCTACCATATAACTGCTATCCTATGCCAAAATTTGTGCATTCCTTTGAAAGGGCCGCTTAAAAATTTTTTGGACCCTTTACCCCTTACGCCATAACGGTAGCATGCATATTCTCTATACTTCTTTCTGTACATTTCCTATGATAAAAGTGAGGAGAATTTGAGCAACAATCAAGAGCTTCTTAATTTTGCGATCATTTCCTTTATTCTTGTTACCATAATGTTTGATTCAGGGGTTATTATTGTAGGGAGAGTTTAGATGATAATCACTCTCAGGGGTTTTAAAGGCTAACTGCTAAAACTGAGAAGTGACTGATATAACTTCTTCTTGAGATTTCAATGTATTGTCTTACAAACAGGTGATAAGAGACAACCTTATCAGTCAATTCCCATGTCTATTTTAAAGGAAATATGTAGCAATCTGAAGAGAAAATAGCTAATTGGGTCTTGAAAGTGTAACAGTTAACACAGGTCAATTATTTGGAAGTGTAACTGTTGATAAACTCCAGTTACAAATCTGCCTGTTATGTTATAATTTGTAATGATTCTATAGAGACATAATTAATATTTAAGATGTTGAGAATCCACATTTATAGTATGAATTTATGATCTGAGTTTCTGTGAAATTTTTATTTCTATATACAGTTAATGATTATAATTTATTATGTTATGTGACTCAAAATATATTGTTAACTGTATTCTTGCAAACAGGAGGGTCTTGTGCAAGACAGGTTTGGACCTCCCAGGGAACTGGTATGATAATGTTTTGCACAGTAATCTTTAAAAAATATATAGGGAAGAAACAGATAATTACACATTTATTCTTTCAGAGCAACTTTTAAAAAGTATGTACAGCTCAAATTAATTTGACTAATATATAATAATTGATAAATTGATATATAATACTAATACTTCCCAAAGCAAGCATGTGTATGTTCTCCCAGGGCCTTTAAAATTGAAAGTTTTGTGGATTTAAAGTGTAAAAGAGTTACTTTATTATTATGTCACAATGACATTATGTATCTTGTCGTTTCTTTTTATTTTGGAGGGGGGATTTCATTAATCTTTTATTATTTCAGCTTAGCTAAGCTGAGTTAAGTTGCTTCAGGAGTGCCTTAATATTAATGGAAACATGTTTAACTTGACAGGGTGAAAGAGCTTTTCATGAGGCTCAAGAAGACCAGGTATTTGTCTTTAACCCTTGGTTTCAAAAGTTCTTTAAATTTGTTACTTGAAATAATGAAAGGCTAATATTGTATGATTAATTGATATGAATAGCTACCTATGGTTGTCTAATCAGGGCATTTGTGTCTGAATTGAACACACTTAAAAAGTTGGTTAATTCATTGGGCTTATCTATTCCTGTTTTAGTTGGTGTCAGAATTTCTTTGTGATCCACGAACACATGCTCCTCCACAGTCCTTTCGTATGGGTGATTTGCTTCATGAAATGAAAGAAATTGAACAAAGAAACCAGCATCTTACTCCAGTTAGAGGTGGGTGCTGAGCTATCATTTGATTTGAACAATGCAGGTTTTATATAAAGTTACAGATTTTTGCCCTGAGTGGTACATGAAGATGTCTTGTTGTGAAGTGAATTCAGTTTTAATTATTAATTTTTTTTTTTACCATGTAACTACTGATTTGGGAAGTAGGAATAGTACAGTGATGAGAATGTATGTCTTCCACTGCTTTGTCCTGAGTCCAATCTTGGACTGATTGTCCCTTCAAGTCTATTATTGTTGTGAAATAATTGCTATAATTGTGGATGCAACAAATACATCCTGTCTTCTTTTGTGTTTATATTTGTATGAGATTGAATTAATTATAAAAACATTAGGGAAGTTGATACTATAGTGTTAATGGTCATGTTAATTATCACTGATAGTTAAACAACTTGTAATTCTGTACACAGTAACTGTCAGGATTGTAATTATGAAATGTGTACCTAAGATAAGGGATGGTTTGAGTGTGGCAGATGTTAGACAGATGCTAGAGCATTGCAGTAGAGTGAACCCATAGATAATTGAAGAATGTTACGGGAATACAGGGAAAGAAAGGATACAGTCGGAATTGTGTGTGATTGTAGATACTCCCAACAACTATGGGATGATGTTATTGCCTGATGCGTTTTGCCCTGAAAGGTGATGTGGGAGATGTGGTGGTCCTATGATTAATGCAGTGGACTCTGTTTGAGAAGTCCTGGCTGGGTCATTCTGTTGTGTTTTTGGGAAACATGCTTAGTGCCCAGCTCCAGCTTTACCTGGCTTAAATGTGTACCATCAAACTGTCAAAGAAACCTCATAAAATCTTAGAGTGATGGAGGAAGGAGGATGGTGGCCTTCTATTAATGCTCCTACACTGTAGTTGCCTGATACCACAGACATGGTGCCTTGTGGGCCACTTGGCTCAAGAACAGTGTTCAGTTTAATCTCCGTAAAACTTTTTAATAATTTCTTTACTCTCTGCCATATAATTTTTATGGTGTTAGTTCAGAGAATTTGATATTGGATCAATCAATATCCCTTAATTTTTTCTTTCTCATCAAGCTCCTGGAATTGCTGATCTGGCATCAAGTGAATGGGCTGCTGAATACATGTCATCTGAGGTGCAACGAGCTGAAGGTATTTAAAATTTAGACATGAATGTCAATTTACTGTTTGGATAACTATGCAGCTAATGCTATACTTACCTCTTGAAGTGCAAATTGTCATTACAAGGTTAAGTATAAGCTTTGTTTGTGAGATGAAGAAGGCAATTCATACATAATCTTGAAAATAAAAGATGTGGTATTCCTTAGACAATTTGCACCTTAACATCATCATGCATATTCTCCACACTGTTTGTGATACATCTGCCAAGGTGCTGACTAGGAGAATTTGTCTGACAATCAAGAGCCTCTTTAGTTGGTGATCATTTCCTTTATTCTTGTGACTTAAATGCGTGATTCAGGGGTGATTTTGTAGGGAGCATCTAGATGCTAACAACCAGTAGGCACTCTTAGAGGTCAAAGGGTGAAGTTGTGAATGGACCTCAGCCTTGAGTTACATGGTAGATGAAGTCTCCTTAAAAGGGAGTTTGCTTTCCAAATCACAAACAATTATATCTCTTGTTTTCAGAATGGTCAAAAGAATATGTACATGAAACAAGATTTCAACCAAGAGCTGGTATGTTACCTTTACTTTTTTAGTTCGTAGACATAACATACCAACCAAAAGGTTTTGAAACTATTAGTAAGACTAACTGGACATTCTTGAATGGGTCAGGTGTCCAGGATTTTCCAACTAAATGGGCAGATGAGTACCTGGAGCATGTTAGGTGAGTGACTGAATGTTTTATTTATGGATTTCTTAGAATTATTTAAGTTATAATTTTGACTTTATTAACCCTTTACACCCTAACATCAGCATGGATGTTCTTCATACTGTTCTCTATGCATTTTCTAAGGTACTTATAAAGAGAATTTGTTTGACAATCAAAAGCTTCTTGATTTTGCAATCATTTCCTTTTTTCTTGTGACGTTAATGCTTGATTCAGGGATGATATTGTGGGGAGAAATAAGATGCTTATCACACTTACAGGTTTAAGGTTTAAATATGAATTCAATTTTTTTTTTTACTTTGTAGGGACATGGGACACGAAGGCCTGGATGATGCAGCATGGTTAGTGTAGTTTAGTTTGTTCTTTTAAATGAGTCATCTAATTTATCAAAGGTGTATACAAATGATTACAAAAGCTGTTGGAGTTATACACATAAAATAATATTGTAATAAATTAGTTTTCTTCTGGAAAACAAGCCATAGAAATTGCATTGCATGAACCCTTTATACCCAGGAGTTTCTAGAGAGGAATCTCTCCATTCAGTATCCCATCACATTCAAATGGAAAGGTGGTGAGAAGAAATTAATTAAAATGTCAACTGGTGGATGTTGTTTGATTTAACACCAAGTTCTAATGGCAAAATTATAAGAAATGTGTGGTAGACGGTGTTAAAAATTGATGTTTCAATCCTGAGTGTAAAAATCAAAGCCCTGTATTTGTGGTGGTGTTTGTTGTATTTTGGTATGCATCACATTCGTGGTAAGGAAAACAAAAATCTTAAAACACTATTTTATTGATATTTCCAGAATTTTTGTGTTATTAATTTGTATTTTTTTGAAGGGTAAATGAATACAAGCAAGAAGGTGAAAATGCTGAACTATCCAAGACAGCTGGGGAGCTGCTCGAAAATGCTGAGGATCCAAAGTTTGCAAACTCAAAGGTAATTGTGGGCTATTAACCCTTTACAACCTAGCATCAGTATGTACATTCTCTATACTGTTCTCTATACATTTCCTAAGGTGGTGGCAAGGAGAATTTGTATAACAATCAAGAGCTACAGTGTTTGGTTGGTGATCACTTCCTTTATTCTCATGACTTAAATGTGTGACTCAAGGGTGATGCTGTAAGGAGAAATTAGATGCTAGTCATTCTCAGGGGTTAAAGGGTTAATCAGTTTTAATAGTTTTGAAGTGATTGTAGGGATATTTAATTTTCTGAGTCAATTAAAGTGGAAATTTTCTGATTAATGTCAGTTTTACCTGACCTGCAAAGGATATATTACTTTAAGGAAATGTCAATATATAGTTATCTGTACTTGAAAACTTTTCTCAATGAGCCTAGGTCATAAATTTCTCTAAAAATATGGAAAATGAAATCAGTGCCAATAGTGAGGAGAATTTTCATGTTGAACTCCATGCTATCTTGTAAATTCCCTAAATGGTCTTTCTTTTCTTTCCAGTTTATGAAGTTTGTAAAGAAACTTAGAGATGGTGAATACACAATTGAAAATAACCAGGCATGTTGAAAATTCATTTTTACTCCAAATTGTTAGACAATGACACTTCTTTATTTTACAATCATCTTACCAAAGAGTGGAAATTTTATTTGATTTAAGAATTGGTTCCATTATTTGAGATTGAGAGAAAATTATATATGTTATATTTTTAGTTCAGCCTAAAACTTCTCCTTGCTTCTTGTGCTGTGTTATCTATAGTTTTTTTTTCCTGAGCAACTCCTTCAAGAGTAACCAGTAATTTACAATACAACATTGTCCCATCCAAGGGGAATTTTAATACTAGTTACTGTCAGAAACATGGAAGCCTTTCAGGTGCATGAAGAGTTTAGGCCTTGAGTGTCAACCTAGCTCACTTCAAACTTTTTCTCAGACTCACCTCAAACTTTCTTGCAGACTCACCTCAAACTTTCTCATGGACTCACCTCAAACTTTGTCACCCACTCACCTCAAACTTTCTCACAGACTCACCTCAAACTTTGTCTTGGACTTGCCTCAAACTTTTTTGCAGATTCACCTCAAACTTTGTTGCATACTCACCTCAAACTTTGTTGCATACTCACCTCAAACTTTCTCAAAGATTCACTTCAAACTTTGTCATATACTCACCTCAAACTCTCTCACAGACTCACCTCAAACTTTCACGTGGGTGAGGAAATGCTTGTGCCACAGAGCTCACATTGAGGGTCTGCCCACAAGCTGGGATTAGGGATGGCTCCTGTGGTATCTGCAGCATTAATCTTGATTGGTCATATTGATTTATTCAGGTAATTGACACAAAGACTGGGCAGGAGGTTGATGAAGACACTGAGGCTGCAGAAGAGTGGGTGGATGAGTATGAGAAATTTAGGTCAACTGAGGCTGATGATTGGATCAAAGAGTTAACATCTGCAGCCCATGAACAAAAGGTATTTAGTCACATGATAGGACTGTTTCCAGAATGACTACACGATGACAGAATGAAGACTGTTTAAAGGTTTCCGTCTTTTTAAAGGCCTTTCTTTGATGAAGCTAAAATTACTCTACAAAAGGAGCATGGCTCTGTTCTCTCTGCAAGTTATCCTAGAGAACAGTTCATTATACAGATTAAACCTGATTATAGACCTGGGCTGGGTTGTTCAAAGTTGGGTTAAGATAACCCAAGGTTAGTGTGAAATCCGATTTCAGATCTAAAAGCTTTAAAAGAAAATTCAGTCGAATTCTTTTTGTCTAGAGTATGACTATTTGATGCTTTTATTTCTCCGTCTGGAAATTTTCCCAGAAAGGCTTTAGAGTAAAGGAATAAAGAAACCCAGATTAAAATCTAACCCTGGGTTAGCGCTAATCGGCCTTCGAACAACTGGGCCCTGATGATCTGAATACTTAAACGTGATTATTTGCAGTCAAATTTGGAATTTTGGGATCGCTTGGAAGGAGAGTGGGATGACCTAATAAGGTAAGTTAAAGATAAGTCTAAAAAGATTCATTTTGATTGGGTCTTACTCATGATCTATTGGAAAAAAAACGCATAGATTATGTCGCCATAGGAAGGAAGGAAGCTCACTTGGAAACCACGTGTGGACTATTTTTAATAGAACATAGTTAAAATAAAAAAGACAAAGCAAAAGAGAGAAAAATGTCATAAGAAAAATTACAGTTCAAAAATATACAAAAATACAAACACATATACAAAAACTGGAAGCGAGCAGACACACTGGATATATGGTGTCTTGTAAACTCTTGCTTTCCACCTTTACTGGCAATCAGCTGTGAAACCAAATCCAATCACGACATGTTCCCTCCCACTTTACGCCATTTTTATGTTTTTACTTTGAGTTTTCATTGGCTCTTTGTGATATCTATCGTTATTCTAATGGCCGTTTTGATTACCTTGGATTTTTATTTTACGACACTCGAGCGAAATGCGCTCAATACAACTGCCTTGAGTGACAACATTTGAGCGATCATTCTGAATTCCTAAATGCGAAAGGAGATTACCAATAAATATTTCTAAGAGGTGTTTTGAAGAGAAATGGCTTGATTCAGTGACAGGTGTTTTGTTGTTGTTTCAAAGATTCTGCGAACACACCATAGGTATCCAGTGACTATTCAACCATAATGTTTTTCGTGTTGGTTGCTTTTTGTTTCAGACGTGATGGTGAAGACGCTCATTCCTGGTACAGTCAAAGTGATGCTACAGTGAACAAGGTTAGTTTTACACTACTTGGCTTTCATTTAGGCAAGCGGAGTTCGATAGTGAAAGACGCTCTCTTGCTAGCAGCGGCGAAGCGAAAAAAAAAAAGCAGAGGAGGTTTGGATGCGTATAGTAACTGAGAGATTCATTAAGTTGTGTAGGTTGTGTTACATAATCACGAGGAAAGACTCTTTACCAGTCTATGATATATGCCACTTTGTAAAACTTCTTTACAGGAGTATACTTTCGAAGAAGATAATCCACTCATAGATCATCCAAACCCGTTTGAGGAGGGACTGAAAAAGCTCAAAGAGGGAGACTTGATTAGTGCTATTTTGTTATTTGAAGCAGAGGTATGGGTACTTCCGTTGTTAACTTCTTCGTACTCTTTTAACTCTTTAATTCCCAAGATCTGATTGTTCATTCTCCCCTGTAGCTGCTACACATTTCCTTGCAAATTAGTTATGAGAATTTGGTGTTAGATCAGGATAAAAACCTCTATCGGATACGTTTGAGTACTCTCATTACCTGTTTGTTGGATAATATATGAATATTATAGGGAGAAGTTTCATATTAATCACCTTTAGGAGAGGGTTAAGTATATAAACAGCTACATCAAGAACTCTTCTCTTCTTGCATCTCGATTGTGAATGTAAACAGGTAAATACAATACAGCAATTCGGGACAGTTGACTAGGGGGACTTTTGCATCTGTTTGGTTGAAGAGTTGACGTCAGTTTTCTGGGCCAGTCGTTGAGCAAAGTGATTTTGCATCTCGGTCTTCAATAACAATTTTGATTGTAAACGCGTCTAACAAAATACACCCTTTCGGGACTCATAACTGGAGAGACTTTTTCATCTTTAGAGACTTTTGCATCTTGAACCATTTTTGTCCTTTATAAATTTTGCGGGCTTTATACAGGAAGCGTATTTGCGTGACTGTTACGTAGTTTATTAAGAAAGGGTTGTGTGACCGGTCTGGCTTTAAAGAAGTGAATTGTTGATGTTACTTTGGTGCTATTTCAGGTTAAGCAGAGACCAGAACATGCTGAGGTAAGTTGATACAAAAGAATGTTTTCTTTACCTAGAAATGTAAAACTTACTGTATAACTCGAACTGTGAGAAGAACCTAGCCTGCATAAACCCGAAGCTCTGATCTTGCGGCTCCGCCTACTGTAGGCTCAGTCTCTAGGGTAGCTTGGTGCGCCCGCGATCCCTTCGTAGACAAGTTCGTAGGTGCACTGAAGGACCTCCACGGGAGACTGAGTCTAACTTTGACTTAAAGTGGCACACTCACCAAAGGATGACCATTGATCTTTCGAGTCAGGTGCAACCTGTTTTGCACCAATGCAGAATTGACCATTATAATCCAGGAATAGTGCCGATCTATTTTGGTTTAAGTTGTCCCTTGGTATATACTGTGTACTGAAATTTCCCCTCTTGTTTGCAGGCGTGGCAGTATTTAGGAACAAGTCAAGCAGAAAACGAGCAAGATATTGCAGCAATAATTGCTTTGAATAAGTAAGTGCTGGGAGTGAAAACAGATATGAAGTGCGGGAAAAAAACGTTTGACCAACCTCAAATGCAGGAAAACCTGTAGCTGCGATTGGTTATCAATTGATAAACCAATCACCTTTATTTATTGGTTTAGAGGGTGACGTAAGTATTCTGGACCACTCATATAGCTCAGTAAGGCAGGATGACTTTCGACACTCAAAATTGAAAATTCCCTCTAAACCACGAGGGAAGGATCAAATGGTGAATATAATACATTTTTTCTTTGTAGATGCCTCGAATCACAGCCAGATAATTTGACAGCGCTTATGGCTCTGGCAGTAAGTTACACCAATGAATCCATGCAATCACAGGTAACTACTTAACTTATTCGACGAAAAATTACGGTTAAGGTTTTCCCAAGGTGCGTTCGCAAAGCGTTTTACAATATAAAGTGTTGCGTTATTGAAGTTGAAATCCTTATTTTTTGTCCTCGCAAACAATTTCGCTTTAACTTTTCCAAGAATGACTAGACTTAGAAAATGGCCCTGATGAACTCAAGGGACGGCGTTGTAATGTTATGAACGGTAAGATTTCCTGTAAATAGGGGCGCATTTTGATGGAGTGTATTAAATTTAAAACTTAAGTTATCGCAACAGTTAAAGAGAACAGAGTAAAATATCACAGTGATCCTGAGATTTCGGTGTTAAGAGAGAACAAACTCTTTGAACAGCGGGGGAGATTAGTGACCAAGTTGCTAGTGGTTTTAAGTTTGCATCTGATTGGTTGAGAGGATAGCAGGAGTTTTCCGAACCAATTACCGAGTGTAATAGAGTGTTTTTCGATTGAGTGTTGCGAAACACCACAGAAATCATAACGGTCAATTAGGAGAAAGGAAAATACCTTCCAATGAGAACTCAAAGTAAAAACAATTAAACTGCCTAAAGCGCGGGAAAAAACTAAAACCAGTTACGACCAAGTCGTGACTGGTTTTAGTATTGTATCTGATTAGTTGAGATGGTGGCGCGAGTTTTCTGAACCGATCGCAGAGTAAAGTATACCAAAACGAGGCAAACCCGGATTACTTTCGATACTCAATTGGAAATTGCTCTAAAGAAAAACCATAATGGCGGGTTACTCTCAGAGTCCAATTAAAGGTGCTCGGAGTACCTTACGATTGGCTTGATATGATCATCTTCTCTCGAAGTGGTCTTTGAGGACTTCTACTGTGCAAAGCTTTTCTCTCAGAAGAGCTTTTTTTAAATAATTTTTTCAATTATTATATATTTTGCAGGCCTGTCGGACCTTAAAAGCTTGGTTAAAGGCTAACCCACGGTGAGTAAAGAAAATCAACTCAGTCTATGATAAAAAGCTGTGGTGCTGCATCGGAAGAGGGTATTATGGAGGAACCTATTCGCTCTGACTCAGGGCTTACGCGTGAAAGGTCAGCTTAAGAAACTCTTTTCGGTGGCAGATTTACTTTATCAACGCAGTTGTTAAAAATAAGATTATCTTGAATGGTGAAACGCCGAGTTGTTGGGTGATTATTGAAGTGGTGACGTTCATTTGAAAAGGCTGGACATCCTTTCCTGGATCTGGCACCAAATAATCTGCTTATGATCTGCGTGTGACGTTCTATCACGAGTAATTTACATTTCCAGGCAATAACTGTTTTTTGTTATTGCATCGTCAGGTACAATGACCTAGTGGCTAATGAGCCCGCGGGATCAGAGACCGGTGCGCGGTCGCGGTTAGTGACGTCATCAATTATGTCATCGGAGATGTACAATGAGATAAGAGACTTGTATATCACAGCTGCACAAAGGGCTCCAGTGAACGATATCGATGCAAACGTACAGGCAAGCTTTGGTATCCGTTCAATATGTTTGGATCTGGTAAACTTTCCGTGTGAAAGAAAATTTTACAAAGGCGAAGAAATTTTTCCAACTCTTTCCAAGTCTTTTACTTGTGTCATCTAACTATACAAGACCATACAAGTACACTAGTTTACCTGTAAGCCTCGCTTCTGTGTACTCGACCCAGTTTTCCTTGAGTTCAAGCCCTCCATCTAGCTTAACCTAACTCTTAATTGCACTCTTTTAATGATGCGAGAGTAGATTCTCAGAAACCGATCCAACCCTGTCGACCGTGCGACTTACATTAAATGCTGTTCTAAGTTTGTGAGTTGACTTTTTTTTTCCTCCCTTCTCCCTTCGCAGGTCGGTCTCGGCGTTTTGTTTAACTTGTCTGGGGAGTATGACAAGGCAGTCGATTGTTTCCAGGCCGGACTGCACGCCCTGCCAAATGATGCTCTTCTATGGAACAGATTAGGCGCCACGTTGGCGAACGGCGGGCGCAGCGAGGAAGCAGTCGATGCATACAGACATGCGCTGAATCTCAGCCCGGGGTTTATCCGGTGCCGATACAATTTAGGAATCAGCTGTATAAACTTGAATGCTCACAGACAAGCGGTGGATCACCTGCTAACTGCGTTGAATATGCAGAGAAAGGTATGGTCTATCCCCAATTAAGAGATACTCCGATTTCAGTCGTCAGTGGTGAGTAAGAAAGTTGAGATGGGAGATGAAGCACTCTTCAAAAGCAAAGGAAACCTCGCTAGTGTTTTATTGTATACAGATCACTTGAACTGAAATGCGGCAGGCCTAGGCAGTTATATATTAATTTCTCTCTGAGCTTGGGGTTTCACTAAAAAGAATCTTGTTTAGTGACGCGAAGCGTTTCTTACGTCACTTGTTAACTTAAGACGCATGCGTCGTCAAAATTAGGCCAGGCAAGGCCATTTGCCTTGTATTCCCTTCAAAACTACCAGAAGTCTGTTACAACGTCTCTAGTTGCAGAAATGCCACAAAGTAATTCCCGTGTTCAGCCATCACCGAAAACTACTGGCACGAGTAAATGTACCCATAAATTTGTGAAGATGTGAAGCAGCGCTTTGTTTCTGTTCGGCTCCAAACTTTTCACCTATACCGTGATTTAAACTTTTGACAGTTGTCTTACTTCGCAGAAGACTATTTAGAAAATGAATTTGTGTATTCGTCACGGAAGTGTCATTGATCTACTAACTTAAATCTCTTCGATTACCACTTTTTACCCAGGGTACAATTGGACCAGGGGGCTCAGTCTCTACAATGTCTGACAACATTTGGTCGACGCTGCGCATGACTCTGTCACTGATGGGCAGGTCGGACCTCCATAAAGCAGTCGATACACGTGACTTGGATCATCTCAACGCAGTCTTTCACGCGGATTCGCACAATGATGGAGCGATTACTGTTTAAACGTCACAAGCGTGACAATCTTGTCATTATTGGGATGAACGCCGTCAGTATTCGATTGCTCTTTGAGGAAAATTGCATCCAAGAAGGTTTTGTCTTCGGCGACTTTTGGGTAAAATTTGAGAGATATTTCAATGTGTTAAGGCCGTGTGTTTTGTAATTGGCCTCGAATAACAACAACGATTTACAGAAACAGCAGCACTTGCTGCCTTTTATCGAGGAAAATGGAATAATTCACGATGAGATGACGTCTTTCAGAAGAAAGTTGATTTACTTTTCATCGACTTGAAAGCGCCGACCTCGAACGAAGAATGGAAACCTGAGCACAACTTACATGAGACAATTACCAAAGAGTGGCTCGTGTGCTAATTGTTAATTTTATCGATTAAGGTCAATGCAATGCAATATTTAAAGGATTTAATATATGATGTATGTTTATTAAGTCCTGTTAATATCCGCAATTATGAATTCAAGTCATGCGTGGAAAGGAAAAAAGGGTTTTTTTATAAATCCAAGTGCTATTTTTGTGCAAATGAAATAAAATAAATTTTGTGCAAAACAGCACAAAAAACCAATCTGTAGTGTGGTGATGATTTTCCCTGATGAGTTTGGTGTGATCAGTTGCAGACTCGCTCAAAACAGCGCTCTAGTTGAGACGACTTTCAATTCACGGGAGAAGCAACCACGAAAAAGAAAACAAAGAAAATTGGAAGTGCTTGTTTTGATTACAACCAGCTGTAACTACAATACGGGAGGAGGGTGAATGTGTTTTAAGGAAAAAGTTAGGAACTCTTTTATATCGTTTTTTATTCTTTTCGGGATGCTTGTGTCTTAGCATGACTTGGCGTCTTACCAGACCAGTGCTCTGACGAAGGAGAAACGAGCGTCAGCTTTAGAAACTCCTTACAGTGGCCATTTACATTATCAAGTCAAAACTAGATTATCTTGTAATACCCCTACCGACGCAGCACCACAGCTTCCGTTGAAACTAACCCACTTTATTCCAGATCGTTAAACAAATTTTCCTGGTCAGGACTAAAGGAAATGTATAGAGAGTACAGAGAAAACGGGTACTGATGTAACAGTGTAAAGGGTTGACAATCGATGTCTCATTACCGTCTTAAAACCAATGATGAGTGAAAGATATCGAAAAATACCAGTGTCATCGTTGGTCTTGCTGTTTTTTATGTTATGTTTTTTTATATTTTTTATTGTTTTTCTTTTTTGGGTGTTTGTTTAATTCAGCGACTTGTGTTGTTTACGTAATATCTGTCCTAGAGTCTTTTAAAACCACAGTTGCAAGAGATTATAAACTGAGCTCAGTTTGTGACCTCTTCAGTGCCCTTATCAGCAGGAGGATCTTGTCGAAGTCTCAACAGAGCCCGCGTGTTTCGGACCATCGGTAAATGATCTGATTCAAAATCTCATTGTTGTAATACTCACTAAACTGTGGCATAACATTGCACCATCAACGAGCAAGGTTAACAATATATGGCGGCCACCTTGACAAAACCATGGAGAAAGTCCAAGCTATTTATAGTTCCTCACGTTGTTTTTATTGTTGTTTCGTTGTTATAGAAAGTTTAAATAGAAGTATCACCCCTTGATGGATTGTCTACCTAGTCGTGTGGAGGTGAAAAAACAACAAGGAAGCCTCAAAACTACTAGGAGTTTAGAAACAACTTTGAACACCGAGTAACTTATCGATCCGTCCCAATCTTAACCATGACAAAAGGCGGTGCAAGCAAGAAACAAACGAAAGGACAACGTAGGGACGATTTGGAAAGAAAACGAGACGATCGAGTGAGAAGAAACGCTCTAAAGAAGGAACGAAAAATAAAGGAATACCTCGCTGATGATGAAGACTTCGTCAGCTTCTCGAATCAACTTGCTGTATTAAGTCTGAAGATAAAGGACATCCCTGGTGACGGGTAAGTCTCAGTTTACAATTGAAAGTGAAAGCCTTGTGGGTAATACAAGGTCTCGGTTGTCTTGATAAAATCCTGTAGCTAATAATTGTAACATGAAAAATTTAGATTTCTTCTTCCTCATTTATATGAACCAGGACATAAGGCTTGACAACCGGAAATTCAATCAAGAATTTACCAATTTAAGTCACACATCCGAACAGTACCTAGAAAATGTGTTTTTCGTTCCGCATTTTCATAGCGTTTATTGCATGTGCATGGGCAGG
Source organism: Pocillopora damicornis (assembly GCF_964200805.1). Classification (NCBI taxonomy): domain Eukaryota; kingdom Metazoa; phylum Cnidaria; class Anthozoa; order Scleractinia; family Pocilloporidae; genus Pocillopora; species Pocillopora damicornis. The sequence continues at coordinate 12,881,157 of NC_142677.1, read as the reverse complement.
GGCAGTTGTAGCAGTAGAAACAAAAGTTTATTCACAGGTGAACATTTGTAATTATGGAAATATGACATTTTCCCAAAAAGGTTACTATAAATTGATGGGAGCTCTCTCTCGCCTCTCCAAAGAGACTGTGAAGTGAAAATTTCCCAAGCTCTTAACTTTTTTAAATAAGTGTTTTCTCTGTTTCTTTTTCCACTCCTATATAAGGCAATGAGTAACATTTTGTTTGTCTTTTTTTTTCTAGAAATTGCTTGTTTCGTGCTTTGGGGGATCAAATTGAAGGAGATCACACATCACATATGCGGCACAGAAGGGAAACAGTTAAATACATGAGAGATCATAGAAGTGACTTTGAACCCTTTATGGAAGACAATATATCATTTGATAAACATTGTAAGACAATTAGTGTGATTATTCACTTACTGATTGATATTATTAATAATAACACTATAATTTACTTTCATAAGTAATTAACATGTAACTTCTCTGTAAAATATCCATATCCACTATAAACAGTTAATGAGAATACTCAAAATTATTAAGAGGTTGTTAACCCTATATTAACCTCAATATCAGTATGCATATTCTCCATACTACTCACTATACATTTATTAAGGTGCTGGCAATGAGAATTTGTTTTAAAAAAGAACTGTTTTAGTTGTTGATCATTTCCCTTTATTATCATGACCTTTATGATTGATTCAGGGGTAATATTGTATGGAGAAATTAGATGCTAGTTATTCTTAGGAGTTATTGAAAGGTAATTAACAACTTAAATTTAGTATTATGTTTTTATTTGATGTGTGACTTGTGGACTGGGTGAATTTTTGCTTACAGTACAGGAGCTATCCAAACTAAGCACATATGGGGGAAATGACAGCATTGTGGCATTTGCACGCAACCATGGAGTCAATGTTGTCATACATCAGCTCAATGAACCCAGATGGGTAATTTATGGAGAAGAATATAGTAAGAATGGACAAGTTAGAGAGCTACACGTCTCTTATCATAATGGAGAACATTATTCATCTGTAAGACATATAAGTGACAACAGTACTGAACCTGGTTGGATAAAACACAATGATAGAGTATCTGCAGCCTCAATGGTGAGTACGAGTATGTGTTATGTTAAGTAATTATATAAGGAATTATCGACAGATTATGCTGCAAGTCTTAAGGGAGATGTAGCCAAAAAAAACTAGCCTGAAAACCAAAGATATAGCCCACAATAGACCAGAAAAGCAGTTAAAATTACAAAAAAAACCAGGAAAGTCTCAGAAAGTTTTTATTGACTGTCAAATTTCTGTAAACTCTGTACTTGTCTTTACTGTTCAGTTGTTTATACTAAATTAATGCCCGATACTAAATTTCCCCAAAATGAATTTCCTCGTCCAATAAGAAGACACACATCTGTATAACATCCTGTCTGAGCATTTTACATGCTAACTATAACTCACAAATTGTAGCCCATGAAAACACAACTTGCAGCCACCAAAAAAGAGGGTAAACCCAAAGGAAAAGGAAAAAGGAAAGATGCAAGATCAGCTTGTGGCAGTAACAACAATATGGATTTTCCACAAGGAAGTGATGAGCTTACAGCAGAAGAACTGGTTATGACAGCCACTGGATGTAAGGTACAGATCTGAAATGACTATATTCTTATACATGAGCATACAATGTACCCAGGGGAGCTCTTAAGAGTTCATTTGACTCCTTCCCCTGCTTAACCCTTTAACCCCTGAGAGTGACTAACATCTAATTTCTCCAAACAGTATAACCCCTGCATTACACAGTAAGGTCATGAGAAGAAAGGAAATGATCACCAACTCAATATTCTCTTGATTGATAAACAAATTCTCCTATGTAAGCACCTTAGGAGTTGCATAGAAAACAGTATGGAGAATATGCATATCGATGTTAGGGTGTAAAGGGTTAATCAAGAAACAGATAGGAGTTACAAAGCTGCTTGTGGATGGAGTCTTGTTATCTTTGAGTATTGATTACTTTACATTCTTAAGGGGAAATTTGATAATCTCTACTATATGTTAATTTTAGATATTAGTGTACCCTTCTCCCAAATAGAGGGGTCTCTTTAATAGAAGTGTCAGATACAAAGATTATATAAACATTTTTATTTTCGTTGGACCAAAGTTTGTGTCCCCTGGATGGAGGTGTCTCTAAGGAGAGGATTCACTGTAGTTTGTTCTTGCATCAAGTTTCATGTATTTACTTTTTTATTGGTTTTGCTATTTATTTAATATGTTTTTTTCAGTAGAGCAATTGTGTAATAAAGTTTTCTGAAACAAAGGAAAATAAAAGTTAAGTCATGGTTTGGCATTTAGCTTCTTGCCTTTGCTGACTGTAAACATTTGTTTTAAAGGACTTGGCCATTATAGCTCAAACCCTGGAGGAGAATGCATATGATGTTGATGCTTCCATTAATTACATTCTTCAGTTGATGTTTATCACTGAGGAGACAGGTGACATGTGTTTGAGATTATTTGTAAGAAACCTCCCTTGACTAGTTTTTCTCAAAATTTGTATAAGATAGCTTCAAAGATATTTTATTTATTAGTTGAATGATTGTGTTCATAGCTGTTTTTGCTTGCTGATAAAAGCATGTTTTCAAAATTTTTATGAACATTTGTCAAGGCTAATTAAACTTGTTTTTACACTATTTCTGAGATGCTTGGAGCATTTGCATCAGAAGGAGGGTAAAAGCAAAGCCATCTAAGTATGTAAAAAAAAATTTTCATTGCAAAGAAATCTCACTTTGCAAGAAAGGCTTTGCCCTTGGCTTCATTCGAAAGTGAGGGATTTGGGAATTTGAATTCAAATGGCCTATCTATTTCGCCTTTCCCAATTCTCACTGCAGACCTCCATCTGAAGGCTGAAAGAGGGTATCTTACTTCAAACTTGACTATGATTGACCATGTACTCTGAAGTTTAATAATTATGTTCATTTGTTTCAGGATATTTATCTCAAGACAGGTCTGCTGCAAACAATGAATCAGTGAATAATCATGAACATGGAATGGAATGTTCTTTGACAGTGGAAGCAGAGACACATACAACAAAAAAGAATCACATAAATAATGACTTTAAGGAAAATGACCAAACTAGTCCAGGTGTTGGAACCTGTGGTGGTTCCTCCAATGATGACATAAAATTATCAGAAACAAGAACTACGAGTGAGATAGAAACTTTTTCAAATTCATCAAGTGACATTACAAGTGAAACTGTTCAAGACTCTTGTAAATCCATATCTCAAAAAGAACAGAAATTAACTAAGGCATATGAACACCATGGTGCAAGACCCAAAGCTGTTGATAAATCAAAGAACCAGCAAGGATCAACTAATACACATTTAAGTAACAAGAAAAGAAAGGAACTGGCTAAAAAGGAGAAAAAGAAAAGGAGAGAAGAGAGAAGGAAAGAAGAGGAGTCAAACTCACAGCTTGAGTCTTCAGTTTCTCAGTTAGAAAATTCCAGTGTGGGCATAGTGGCTGATTTAGGACTTCTTGCAATATAGAAAATGACTGTCACAATTATTTCCAAGATGCAAAATAAATATTTTTTTCTAAAGAATTGCACTGGTTGCTTAATGCAAGTTTGACAATCAAGGAAGATTGGAAATTCTGTGATAATTGCATGTACTGTTGGATGCGGAAATGAAGGGAATGGAAAAAGCTGGATGGGTGATCAAGGGAGTACAGTTAGTGCAATAATTGTGCTTTATCTTAAAATGCATCATTTTTTTTGTTTTGTTTGTATAATGGTTACCAGTAAACATAACTCATAGATATACAGGGCATGTTCAGGCAACATCACTAGAAACCTCATACTCAGTAAGTCACTGATAGCAATATTTCTTAACATACAAAACAATGATCTTTTTTATTTCAAAACATTCACAATATAAATTATTAATGTACACAACATAAATTATTCAATTTTTGCAAAGTACAGTACTTGCATATAATTTCTTACTTGCAAATTTAAACTGCATGTAGTATGTTTGTAAGAATTAAGTAAATATATTATCTTTTGAGAAAGTCACAAATTAAACTTCTAATGAAATTATGACAGTCAAAAAGGTAATAAAATATATTATTTGGTAAGTCTCCAAATAAAAATTATTGGGCTGGCAAGCTCCCTAAAAAATAGACAAATTTATCAGTTGAGTGTAAAAATTACACAGGTCAGCATTGCTTTACTGTGCTCTGGTGATTCATTTAAAAAAGAAAAAAAATGGTCTTTGCTATAAAACCAATCAAAACACTTAAACCAATCTTGACTTGGTTACACTTTTAAGCCATGCTCAAAGCTGTAACATATAGGTGTGTATTTTCAAATAGTAGTACGAGTGTCAAATACAAAAAGTCTGACTATAAGCTGATGATAATCACAGTTTGGTCCATTCAAAATTACTTGTTAAGACTATCTTTTTTTTCTGGAAATCAGAGTTTTCTATGTGAGTAGTAATTTATTTACAACTCCATCCAAATTGTGGAATTAACTGACCTGGTCAGATACTTTTGATTGAGAGAGGGTATATTAATGAAGCAGTTTCTAAAATGTTTTATCAATTCTTGACTGAGTAAAGCTATGCACCTTCCCCACAAACCTACCTTTCAAACTTCAAGTTTTAACTGAATTCTCCTTCCCTCCTCAAAAAAAAATCTGTCATATCAGTTCTGAGCAAACTTTAACCCCTCTTTTTAAACTTCCTTGAGAACTTCAATCTTTAAATGAGCCCCCTCTCCCCTCCAAAACAAAAATCATACCTTAAGTTAAAAATAATAGCTTCACCATCTGTACGTAAATTGTTTCTGTATTCAACTTAACTAGGTTTTAAACCAAGGAGATGCCTTCTGTAAAATTTTCTTTAAGTGTTCTTTACCCCTTTAAGTCCCACTAGTGACCAAGATAGAATTTCTCATTACTCTATCAGCACAATATCAAGCAGACAAGTGATGAGAATTAAGAAAAATATCAATTAGGAGATTATTGGTTGATCCAACTCCAAATTCTCCAAACTAACATGAATTGTATGACAGACAGTAAGGAGAATTACTATCGAGATCTTGGGAATTAAAGGATTAATATTAGATACCTTTGATACCTTCAGTCATGGTAAGCCCTCTTAGTAAGACTGATCAGTTCACATTTTCCTCTTCTGGTCAATTCTCGATTATGTACTAAACAAGTTAGTTTTTAGCATCATGCTCACAAATTCTTCCTGATCCACTTCATTGTCACCATCTTTATCAGCTTCTTGTATCATTTCTTTGAGTTCCTGTTCATTCAACTTTACACCACACAGCCTGGACACCTGTTTCAGATTATTTAATGATATTTTCCCTGTCTTGTCTGGAAATTGAAAAAATATATAAAACATAAATATATGATTATTTATGTGTTTCTTTATAAGTTGTGATTTATTTACAAGTATATGGCAACAATGTGAACTCCTGACTGAATAGATATCATATCTTTAAACTGATATTGTCATCATTCCTTGGAAGATATAACTAAAAATGAATGCTCAAAGAACTGAGAAATGCTCAAGAACTGAGAGAGCAGAAGTGGATGGCTTAACCTAAAGTTGCACTTTCAAGAGTAGTTAGATCTATTGTACTGTTGAGGCACTTTGCATTTGCTTCAAGCACATGAGAACTGAACCAGTGACACCCTAAAATCAGTATTCATACTCTCTAGACTGTCCTCTACAGTGCATGCAATGCAATTCATGCAATGTCCCAAAAACCTGACAAAAAAAATTAAAAGTACCATAGTTTATTTTCATGAAAGTGGCTCACCTGTGTCAAACATCTTGAAACCCTAGAGGAAACAATAATTATAGTAAATCAAGTCATAAGAAAGGTAATGAAAAGCATTATATACCACAAATTACAATCCAGCACTTATTATAAGTTTTTTTAACTCCCATTAATTGCATACTGTGCATTAGTCAAAATAAAATCTCACTGTTCCTGCCTTGAGAATCTGATAAAAAAGGCAATGAAAGAGTAAACTGAATGGTCACATCAGCAATTATGGCAAATTTTTCAGAACAATTGCAAAGAATATATCATTCCGAGCCTCTTACATACTTGGACAATTTCATTGTGTACATCTCTGCCATCCCCCTGTCTTGAAATGATGAATTCCAAGAACTCATCAAATTCAATTGATCTGTAAGCATAAATAAGCAAAAAAAAAAGGTAAAGTAACATTAGTGTCCTGAAACCACATCCACTTATTTAGTCGTGTGCAGCTGATTAAAAAAAATAACTGAGAAATTTTGGTGACATGGTTTGTTAACTTCTATCACAATTAAACAATTACTATACTTATAGTAATGTCATGTTGTCTCAAAGTCAGTTTCTCTTAGACTTCCAGAGAATGGGTACCCAGCCTAGATAAATATGGTTGGTTGAAGATGTCTTAGAGCTGCTGTTAAACTTCACTCTCCCTACCCCGCCCCTTGCCTTAATTCAACTCATGTTTTTCTTCCTTGGCTAAAAAGGAGACAGAAAGGGCTGCTTTGCAGGCTAAGCCAAGGAGAAGAAAACTTACCCAGATTTGTCAATATCCAAGTCAGCTGTTTAAAATAAAAACAAAGACAAAAAAAAAAATGATTGTAACAGTTATTGCCAATCAAGCAGGTAACTTCAACTGAGAGTATAATTTCTGGTAGCGATCTTTCTGGTATGTATGATTTACTGCTTACATGCTTCTCACTTGGGCAATAAATTTGAGTGGAAAACCCAGGTCTGAAGCTCACAGTACCAAGCTTGAACTCAGTAAGCAAGAGACATTTAGTGACAGCTTGAGGCCTTTCAGATGATCAACAGATGAATCACTAAATAGCACACTTGCTTACCTATCATGTCCTCTATAGATTCTTTTGAAATCTTAAACCCTAGAGCTCTCATAGCCTTTCTAAGTTCTTGAGCATCAATTGACCTAAGATATAAAGGTTACAAAAATTAATTAGTCTAACAATACAAAAATGGTTAAAATTTTTCATATCTTGGTTGATCCACAAATTATCCCCATAGTATTAAATACTGACAGAGAAGAGTGAATACAGTTGAATTTTTATCACCAAAAAAGGAACAGACTTCCTAGATAAGCAATATTTTGCACCAAAATTAAAGTTTAATGGCCAGTGGGAACTAAGAAAATGGTTTTCTATACAAAATATTTATCAGAATAATACATGATTAAACTCAATGACCCAATCAGTTTTACTCAGGATCAACCAATAGACTTCTGTGAGGTACTTGTACATATAAACAAGATACTAACCCACTTTTGTCTGTATCAAATACATCAAAGACCAACTTAAGATCTCTGATCTCCTGTGGTGTAAGTTGTTCATATGCTCTTGTTGTGACTCTTCCCTTCATAAATCTCCTTTGGTTCCGCAGTTCAGCTTCAAACAAAGCTTGGGACAGCTAATCAAAATATCACAAAGAGAGGTGTACTTAGGAAATGCTTACAGGCTTGAAAACATCTGCGAGTATTACTCAAACACTAATGAATATAATCGTACGCTTACCTAAAAACTTCAGTCAGTCGATCCCTAAATTAGTCAATCGCTCGATCAAGGCTCTATTAAAAGTGGGTGACAGCTATTTCACACGAAGAGGAAGTTAAACATTATAAAATTTGACTTTCCTGGCAAATGTTTAAGTTAACGTGAATACAACTGAATCTACAAAATCTGAGTTATATTGAAAGAACTGGTTGTTAATAAATTAAAAACTTACAAGGAAAACTAAACTTAACTGAAGTAACCCAACAATTACAAACTGACGCTTACATGATTTTCTAAAAGAGGGACAAAATGTGATCTACAATTTGAATTCAGCTTTCCTAAAAGGCAACGTTTGTAAATTGCAATTTCGTAAATTTCAAAGTTTCAAAAATGCTACCATATTCAGAAGAGCGTAAAATTTGGTCAATCACTCAGATTAGAGAGTCTTAAGGCTTACCCTTTCTCTCGAGGACGTACCGCCACGACTGCTACCTGCTACACTCAGTGTCTCAGATGCCATTTGTTGCACCATGGTTTTGTTCGGTACAGTGCCCAGCTCAAGGGATCTTTCGCGGTCAGTAACAGACTTGCTCGATTTCTTCTTTCCTTTCTTCTTCCCCACTTTTTTTGGCATGACGAATGGAAACAACTTAGATGAACTTCGTGCATGTATTTCTATTAAGATCAGTGCATATTACAAGTGATGCATAGTGGCGCAGATTAAAGATGGGAAAGTAACTTGTCCACCATATTGTTTACTTCGTTGTCATGATCTTTCCTCGACCCAGTTCTCCTCAAGCAGCTGTCAGTCTGCCACTGTCCAGGCTATTCGCTCTATTTACACAGAGGTCTTCCAGTAACGAGAGGTAACGGGCGATTTCTAAGCGTTCTTTTTTGGGGGGGAGAAGCGCGATACTAAGCAGCGTAGGAATCTGTGGCCAGAGAAACAACTGCGAAAAACAAAACGACTGAAAATATACAGCACGAGTCATTGGATTAGACGTTCTTTTTCCCTCGCTTTCTCTCATGGCGTTGTTTCACTAGTATTGCGCTCCCCGGAAAATTAGAAGGACGCCTGGTCGCAGATTGTTACGTTGGGTCGACGTTCGACTTGCGTGGGCATAACTAATGAATCTTTTAAATATTGTCGGTTTTTCCCCAAGTACGCTTGATTGGTTTTAAGGGCCCATGACACGAAATCTTTTTTCGTATTTTATGCAGGTTAATAGCTCTATTTAAAATTAGAAATAATCGACCTTTGCGCCTAGCGAGTTCTCCTTGACCATTCTTTTGTGCATTGAAGGTACAATTTGGCGGCCAGAAAGTTTCACCATTAAGCACGCGGCCAAATCGATCATGTTACAGCTTGTGACGTAGAAAACTTTGAAGACACGTCGGCAACTATGGTAGAGAAAGGAGAAATCTAGAAGAAAGAACGAATGTATTGCGTGGCTGAAGTGCTAAATGGTGTTAACTACAAGAATAATACACATATATCGGGTATTTCTATATACTACATTCCAAAGGATGTAGCTGTATGGCCAAATGGGCGCGTTCGATCGCCGACATTGAGGAGATTTTAGTCTTCAATGTCGTTGGCTTTATGCTCCGTACCGGCTTCGAAGACGGCTGTTACGAACACGTACCACCAGACAAATCAAGGGAAGACAATCAATGAATTAAGCTAAAAGAATGCTGATTAAGGAACCTGTTCCCACACCGTAAACGATTGTTCAACTTTCTTTTCAGCTGACATGTCGCAAGCAAACAATGGTGAGCTCCTCACTGTAGTTTGTTTCACTAGTTGAGATGTACTATTACTCCTTGTCTTTCGACATGACTACATTTGCGCTTTTCTCAGTATCATATGAAAATCCTATCAGTTGTAGTTTCCATCGTATTTTGTTACCAGGATTACATAATTTTTAATAAAGTTCATGCCCTTTCTTTAACTGACCGATATCCTATTAGGCGAACAGCGCGAAACCTCTGGCATAAACACGAGCTCGAAGGGGCTGTGTATTCTCCTAACTTAAGTTTCCGAAAATCCATCCCACGAGCCATCAATTCCCCCCTGCCCTCAAGAAACTAAAAAGGTTATAACAGTAGCAATATCAATGTGATAACAGCACTGCAACGAGATAAATGAAGAAACCGCGCAAATTTTATTGAATTAGATGGTAGCGAATCCAAGTGCTGTGTTTAAGTCTGTATCAAGAATACTGGTGTCAGTTATTTGCCATTGAGCGAAATGGGTCATATGGCAATGCTGCACTTACACTAAAGAAGTTTTTATCAATTAAAATCCCGATTTGAGATTTATTTAAATCAGATGACTATAAACTCACTCGTTTTCCGTTTGACTGGCTCGACGACGATAGCCTCTGTCTTTATAATCTCTGAGGAAAAGAGCAACTTGCAGTGAAACCGCCCAATAATTTCTCGGCGACAAATCATCGTGCCTCGTGATACAGCTGATTCTTTCTTCAGAAGTTAGCTTGTGGTTTGCTAAGGGAATTACTCTGCGGCAACGAAACTCTAGAACCCTGACGAAGAAGAACCGTCGCCGCACTTCGTGCGAAGGAATAAAATTGGTCATATGGCAATGCTGCACTTACACTAAAGAAGTTTTTATCCATTAAAATCCCAATTTGAGATTAACTTGAATCAGATGACTATAAACTCACTCGTTTTCCATTTGACCGGCTCGACGACGATAGCCTCTGTCTTTATAATCTCTGAGGAGAGGAGCAACTTGCAGTGAAACTGCCCAATTACTTCTCGGCGACAAATCATCGTGCCTCCTGATACAGCTGATTCTTTCTTTAGAAGTTAGCTTGTGGTTTCCTGAGGGAATTACTCTGCAGCAACGAAATTCTAGAACACTGAGGAAGGGGAACTTTCGCCGCACTTCGTTCAAAGGAATAAAATGTTATGTCAACAGAAATGAACACAGCTAGCCACTCTTACCATAGATTTCACAATAGAAAAGAAAACACAAACGCAACAAACTAAACATTCAGTAACGAGAGTTTTTTGTTATAATCTTGACCTGAACACTGCAGGCGAGAAACCTGAGAGAGATCGTTTTTAGCAAATTATCATATTGCTCAAATGTCTAGAGCAATACCAGCAATTCCAACATGGACAAATTATAAAAAGTTCAAAACTTCACTGGACGAATTGATCTAGGACTTAGAAAATATGACCATATTCCCGAAGGACTAAAATCATTGAATTGGCTCCTTATTAAAGATAGACTTAAATTGAATGACGCAACTATGGTTTTCAAATGCATTCATAATCTTGCTCCTGATTACCTTGCAAATAAGTTTAGGCTACGTTTTTGTGTTCATGACAGGAAAACTCGATCAGCTAATACCCTGGATATACCTTTTTGCCGCCTTTCAACTGGTCAGAGGTCTTTTGCTTATAGAGAAGCGAAACTGTGGAACTCATTGAGCAGCAATCTTAAGTGTTTGGAATATCCCAAGAAATTTAAGCGTCAATTTACTAAGCTGCTATTAGGTTAACTTCATTATTCAATATTTTTATTCTTCTGATATATATATTTAGCTGTAACTATAATTCAATATTCTTTAATTTTAGTTTTATTTCTTTTAACCATTTAAATCGATGCAGAAAAACCCTCTCAGGGAGCTTCGATAAAGATCTGTATCTGTATCTGAATACATTTTTCACTAAATGTGGGCGGCGAAGAAATGTGATAGAAAATCTTACAACATTGATTCTACGTTTTATCCGCCTTTATGCTCTTCATTTACTACATTACACCGATCTGATCACCAGTTACATCCTACGCACACCAGCAGGATCAACATCCGCGACTGCTCTCTTTTGACACCCAAACTTGATGATCGAAGGGGGAGGAATTTTTTTACAAGCGTCTTATAATTGGCTGCAATTTTTTCTCTTTTCTCAATTTCGCTTCCGTTGTTAGGTCAAGGGCATTGTCGCACGAAGAAGGGCTCGTAATGAAAAGTCCCCGCTTGAAAAGAGATTTTTAAAGAAAAAATATACTGCGTCGTAATCTTTTTCGATGATAATGTGTGGGAAAATATTTGTTTCAGTCTCTCAGATGATTCAAACGTGGGAGGGTACCAGTTCGTAGTGAGCCAGGTAGCCGGGATGCTACCTTTTTCAACATCATGCAAAATTAGTAATCTCGGTTATCGTTAAGCTTTCATAAAATGCATGGGTTTTAAATCATTGAAACTTTCTTTGAAAGAGTACAGGTAAAAGTGCTTCTTAACAGCAATGTTGACATAAATCCTCTTACCTTAATACCATCAGGTTCAAGGATGGTACAGCTGATTGAATGGTAATCATACATAATTAATATTTCTGCTCTGTTTTAGTTTGAATATAGATCAGTCTCACCTCAGAGAGATACAATTTCGGGAGAAAACGGCTAAATCGTTATTTAGTTCTTGCTTCTACAGATCAATATATCATATATCAAGGTAAAATAAGTACTTCCTTTATTACAAATAGAAATTAAAAAAACTAAGTCGATAAGCGTAAACAATAATTCCAATGAATAGCTTGCATTATTGATAGTATAGTTGTTATAAATATAATTAGCCCACAGACTCCACTAGTAATTTAGCGCGATCGCAGTCAAAAGATTGAGAAGGAATTCGGAAATTAACTTCTGTCCACGTAAGTACACTAAACTGTTATTTCCCTTTTGTTTTTACAGATCTTCCAATACTATTTTGCAGTCCAGTCTGAAATGAAATTGTACTCTAGATAAATATGCTCCAAATTAGGTTGTTCTAAGATTTGACTTGTGTTTTCATTTTTTCAAATGACAAAATCGCTTTAATGGTTTTCCATAGTAAGGCTGTAACAAGAACATAGCTTAACCCCTAGAAACCTAAGAATGAAGTTTTTGTGTGCAGCAAAGAAATGTAACTTGACACTCTTAAACTGCCACCACGTGTTATTGACCAGACTCATATGTGAAGTCGAGTGCTTGTACGAGGCATGTTCTCACATCTGGGTCAGTTTCCGCTCCAACAGTGCTGTGAAAAAAGTCCTTGAATGAAAAAAGTCCTTGAATGAAAAAAGTGTATAAACTAAATCTGTTTACCAAGATCGTTTTTAGTACAATCTGAATAAAAATCATCATATTTAATATTCAAGTCATCATATTTAATGTCACATTTATTGTTGATTTGTTCGCTTTTATAGAACCAGTATCGAAGTATTTTTGTTAGCTTTTTTTAATCATCCGCAATTCTTTTTCCGCGCCTGTCATGCCATCCCATTTGTGGTGTTATTAGTTTATAATCTCTTGTCACAGCTGACGAGATAGGCGAAAAAAGAATCACAGGAAAAAAAGCAGAGATCACAAAAACTCACAGGATTGAAACTGACTTAGTTGATTCGAAAACATCTTGGATTGCTGAGGCAGTTTCCAGTAATAAGTGATTGAAATAGACTACATCATTATTTTTCACTAACCAAGTAGTTTTTTCAGGCGAAAAACAAGCAACGCATGGGGTGGTTTTTTGTAAAATAATGTCATATACATGTCTTTACTGAATTTAGATTAAACAACTGAATTTTATGGATTTGCCTCGCTGAGGTGCCGATATTGTGCTCTATGCAAGATTTGTTTGAGAAGAACCGTTACTATGTCATAACTGATATAAATTGCGCCCTATTATGCAGGATTTTGTTGAAAAGATGAATATTGTGTGCGCGTTTGTGGGAATGGCATTTCTCCTGATGGACCTCAACTCTGGTAACCTTAATGTGATATGTTTAATTAACAGATTAATTGCAACGAATCGCGAAAATTTCGATGAGACAGATATAAGCGAATGTGTGTAAAAGAGCAAACAAATAAAAATTGATAGGCATCGGATTAAAAAAGTTTCTAAATCAAATAGCTGAAGAGAGATCAATCACTGTGTTACAAGGAATATAGGGTGCAAAGAAGAGCAAATCGTAAGAACCAAAGATGAAGTAGTCACGAGAGCCAATCAGAATAAAGGTAGTACGTGTATCGGGCTTGAGGGCGGGAAAACGAGAATCGTGATTGGTTTTAACATTGCAGTTGGTTGGTTACAAGGATGCAGCGAGTTTTAGACCAATCGCAGAGCAAAAAGAGTTTAAACTTTCCAAAGCTGGGTATTAAATAACCACTGATAACTCTTGAGTTACAATTTACCACTTTCCTTTCGTGACAATGATTTCAAAACTAATAATTCAGTTTCCAATTTCTTCTCAAATCCTTATTCGCATCCTCATTTGATAGGCCAAACCTCGTCCACTAATGGTGCTCTTACCAAAGGTAAGTCTTTATATTTTGTAATGGGGGGGGGGGGGGGAGAGAGGGAGGGTGTAGATGGATTTTTAAGCCGAAAAATTGCGTAGATTATTAAATTTCTCCGAGTCAGAACTCAAGATATCAAATGTTTAACTTAAAAATATGGAAAGTTTTGATTCAGTTGTCCACTTTAATTGAATAAGCTATGGAGTGCCTTGTATCGCCGCTAAGGTTTATTTCTTTGTCATGCTGTGTGGTACATATGGCGACGGGTAGTTATTAACCTCATACGAAAATAGACACGTGGTCAAATGTTGAAATGACGACGACGAAAATGACCACGCCTTTTGTGACTATTTCTTTTCCAGCTCAGAAAGGGGAGAAAAAGACCATTGGCGGCCCAAGGTTACAACAACTAGCAGACTTGGTACAACAAGCTCTGGGTCTTACTCCACAACAGACCTTCCAAATTTACGGCTATGGCTGTTGGTGCGGCATTGGTGGGATGGGAAGAACCGTGGATAAGTTTGATTTGTAAGTTAAGGGAGAAGAATAATGAAGGGGACTCGCAATACACCTTCGAAACGTCGCAATTTATACCCCAAATGACTCGGTACATCGTGAAACAAAGAACAGAATTTGATTACTATTGTCGTTCATCAAGATTATCAACCACAACCTTTATGTCTTTTCACAGTATCGTTCGATTCCTATTCAGCATTCTTGCTTTCCTTTTCCAATTCCTTCTTCCTTTTTACTCAGAAAACGAAGTTGTTTTCTGTGTTTCGGCAGTCATTCCTTCCTTCGTCTCCTGTTAACTTTTAGTGAATCTTCTGACCAGTACATAGGGGTTTCGCAATCGCTTTTGTGCTGTAGTCAATTGTTTAGGTGTGTGTGTGTGTCTGTGTGTATGAGTGCATTTTTAATAACTTTAGGCACTCACTGGTCAACTTGTTCGATGGAAGTTAAAAAGGAAGATCTATTTTTTTTTTCTTTTAACTTCAGTTGTTGCAAAGCCCACGATTTTTGCGAGCTTAACTTAGTTAAACCGGATAAATGTGGTGGTAACTTCCGCAATATTGATCAGAGATTCGAGTACGACGCAGCTACTGACACTTGCAGTGAGTATTATCAATATTTTTTGTGTATAATATCTGTTTTAAGTTTTGTCGTTGTGTGTATCATATTGCCAAAGTCCTTGGCGTCTACGTTCCTCACAGTCATCTGTTTCGTCTCGGTCACGTTGTACGATAAGGATTGACCGTGAGGGCACGGACGAAAATCTCCGAACAATTCTTAATGGCGAGAACACAGCGGTCAAACGTCGCGCATGCACACGGAGGCCAATTTTGGTCTGTTTCGCGCCAATTTCCCCGTAAAAGAAGGAAAAAATAAGAAACACCTGTACCGCGAAATATGCTAAAAAACAATATAACGTTCAGAGAAATCTGTACAACGAGACAAAGTGTTTTATTTCATACATACTGAGATTTACACCGTGAAGTACTATTTTTCGTGTCTCTGATTGGACGAACGATGTATTTTCACAGTTGTTCGCTTCCAATCCTTGAAATGTGTCGGTCAGTAAGAGAAAATCTCAGTATGTATGAATTAAAAACATCATACTATTGAAAGTGCTTCAACGATTTTATTCACGAGTTACGGTGCAAAAAGAAAGTCACTCGTTTGCTGCCTTCACTCGTTCGTTTTTTTGACGCATAGCAACTCGTGAATAAAGATCGTTCAGGCACTTTGCACACATTAATCTCTTTATCCCCCGCCCCTTTAGGAAAGGGAAAAAGGAAAAATCGAGACTTTTCGAAGACGTAAATTATGTGAGGGTTTTATCAAACCAGTTTTACAATTTGGACCTACCATCACTTACAGGCATGCGTGGTTGTTAATAGCAGTTGTGCGACAATTTTGTTCCGACAGCCTAAAAATATGCCACTTAGTCAGTACAACGTTCGTGCATGCACAGCCCGTTGATCGCTGTTTTATTAGAAAGGCCTTGGTCCAATAGCTGGTGGGCATGTCCGGACTTTCGGCTTGTTTTGGGTTATGGGTTTCTGTTTTATAGCTCCAAAACCCTCACTTCGGAAACGGCACTACGTCCAACACTCTTCCCGTGAGAATGAGTTTTGTGTAAGAATAAAAAATGATTCTCAAACAAAGGCTCCACGGAGCCGTTGGGTACCTCGGATGTAGCTTATTATTATATTCCATTCTTTTTCTTTTTTAGCTCCCGCGAGTGAATATAATTCAAATGATCCAGAAGTGGGGAAGTGTGGTTATGCCGCATGTCTTTGCGACTCAGAGCTACTCCGGTGCTTTAAACGATTCAGGAACGTCCTTGACTTAGATACTTATGCCGGATGGAGGGCAAGAAATCCAAGAGACTGCCCTATTCCATGTAAATTTTAAACGATACTTAAGAAACATATCTTCAATTATTCAGTGGCAAGCGGGAATCTTAATTTCTGATCAGAAGTTGTACTCAAAAGCTCCCAAATTCCGCCAGATATTGCCTCAGTCAGCGAAAGTCACATAATTTCAATATGCATGCGAGATTCGCCTTGTGAAAGACACGCCCTTTATTTCCGTCTTTGAAGGGGTGATGAGGGAAGCAGAAGGAGAGAGCAACGATTGGATCACGTGCGAGAGGAAGAATGCACATACAAAAAAACGACATGTCGTTTTCCCGCGCTCCTATACATGCACGTATCTGGCCACTAGAGCTTTCCCCGCAAACGGGAGTGATCTCAGTGAAAATAACTCGAAGAGCTGTTATTTTGGGAATATGGAGAATCTCCTCTCTTGATTTAATCCTCTCTTGTTCTGCTCATAATTTCAGCTGGTGGTTTATGCAAGACCAAGGCAGATGTTATCGTCTTGATCCAAGACAGCCGGAGCATTTCTGAAGGGATTCGTTCAAGTGTACAATGTATAGTGAGAACGCTACTGACTTCACTGAACAGCGATGACACTGACTACAAGTTTGTGATGGGAAGATACGGTTCAAAGACAAAAACGAATAGTTGGGGTTCAGCAGCTAGTGCAATCTACTACGTGAATTATGAATACCTCAAAGGAGGACTAGGCCCCTACAACCGCTTAATTCGCGTCCTGAAAAATCAAGTCCCAAAGAAGTTCGCCGAACGTTCAGCTCACAGGAAGGGTAAAGATCCAGCGAAGGTATAGGGTTACGTTCAGGATTTTGGGATGGGAGGGGTGGGGCGGGGGCAACATACCTCATACTGGAATTTGGAAGTTCGTAGCAGTCAATCACAATTTTCCATTGTCTGTAACCTTATTGATTACTGAAATGACTTCAACAATGTTCAAAACTAGAGTGAAACTACGAGGTCCAGCCAAGTGGTTTTCTTTTGATTTCACTGCCAAACCAGATATGAAAATTTACGCAGAATTCCTTGTATCAAAAATGTGCCTAAACCTTTATCCTAGTCAATCATTCTTCCCTTTTTGGGTTTAATTTCAATGCGGACTTAAATCTCCACCTTATTTTCAGATCGTTGTGCTCTTCACTGACGGAAATACAGAAAGCGGCGATGGGGAGTTATTGGACACCTTCAAGCTCCAAAATACAGAGAGAGTGATAAGAGCTAACAACATCAGTCTTGTGGGTGCTATTATTCCCAACGTAAACGGCACACAGCGAATAGATCAACTGAAGAGCATTGTGTCTGATCCAAGGGATGGAATCGAAATGGAACTTACCGAGGCAAACTTGAACGAAATCGCCGATGACCTCGCTTTTCGTATTAGAAGACTATTATTCTGTCGAGGTGAGAGGTTTTCTTTAATTTTTTTTTACTTTGGTCACAGTGAGTTACGTTCGTATAACAACATTCTTAGGTTAAAATGATTTCAAAGATATTTAATGAGGTCACTGTTAACTGGATAGGCATTTTTATAATCATCATTACAATCATCATCGTTATCAGAATCAACGGTATCGTCATCGTCACTATCATTATCGCTCTCATTATCACTCTCATTGTCATTGTCGTTATCGTTATCGTTCTCATAATCATTGCCGTTGCCATTGCCATTGAAATTGCCATTGCCCTTGCCCTTACCATTGCCATTGCCATTGCCATCGCCATCACCATTGCCACTGGTATTGTAATAATCATTGTCAGTGCCACTGCAATTGTCACCGCCATTGCCATCATCATTGCCATTGTTATGGTCATTGTCATGGTCTTGGTTACTGTCATTGTCGTTATTGTTGTCGTCCTCGTTATCATAATCATTGCCATTGTTATGGTCATCGCCATGGTCATGGTCATGGTTACTGTCATTGTCGTTATCGTTATCATTACCATATTCATTGCCATTGTCATGGCCATGGTCATTGTAATTGTCATTTTCATTGTCATGGTAACTGTAACTGTCGTTATAGTTATAGTTATCACTAAAATAATCAATGTCATCTCCTTTGCCATTTCCCTTGCCATTGCCACTTTCATTGTCATTGTCATGGTCATTTTCATTGTTATTGCTATTGCCATTGCAACTGTCATAATCATTATCATTGACATTGCCATTATAATTGTCATGTCATTGTCATGTTATTGTCATGTCATTGTCATGTCATTGTCATGTCATTGTCATGTCATTGTCATGTCATTGTCATGTCATTGTCATGTCATTGTCATGTCATTGTCATGTCATTGTCATGTCATTGTCATGTCATTGTCATGTCATTGTCATGTCATTGTCATGTCATTGTCATGGTCATTGTCATAATCATTGTCATGGTCATAGTTATTGTTATTGTCATTGTCGTTATTTCTATCGTATTATTATTATTATAATCATCATCACATTTATTGTCATTGTCCTTTTCATCGTTGTTATCATTATCATTTTCTTTGGTGTTTTTCTTATCGCTGTATATTTTAATCACATCGAAGTTTCCTACACGGTGAAAGTTTTCACCCCTCAAACAAGTATCGTCACGTCAGAGTTCCGTTTGTTCACCCTGCTCGTCGGAAGCGGTGGAAAAATGACAGAAGACTTGTTGTTACATGCCCCAAGGACAACCTCAGGGTAGGCTAATAACCAATAATTTCTTTAGATTGTAAAATCAATTCTCCTTTCTGCCTGCCATACTTTCCTTCTAATGTCAGTATTCCCTATAGTCTACATTTTTCTCAATTCTTATCACCTGTGTGTTTGACAGCACAATAACAACGGAAAGGAGAAATTGTCTTTCGGTCATACGTGAAAGTGAAAGTATTAAAACTCCTTGATCTAAGAATCACTTCAAAGACCTTTAAAATCTGAAAACATCGACATCGTGTTTGTTACAACTCAGCGGTACATTAGTGGACTACGTAATTCTAAGGACTTTTGACAAAACAAAGAGCAACTTGCCAGATTTTCCTTTATGATGCATTATTAATCTCGGTTGCCATTTTGGCAGTATTCTTCGCAATCGTTGTTGGTGGGGCAGAGAGTACGTACCTAAACGACACCAAAAAACGGCTGCAGAGGTGATTACCATTCTGGAGAAGAACCCATAGGCAGGGTGATCTCAGAGAACTTAGATGCGTGATAATTTCTACAATGCTTTCTCAATGTAGTACGTTCAAAACTAACAAATAGTTATCAAAACGTTCGGAAATATCATGAAGGAACTGAAGATAACCCATAACGAAAATTTGTGTCTTACATCTCAATGCTTGAACAAAATTGATGACAAAAAGTTCACTAATTTTTTTTCGCCCTCAGAGTTTCACTCGAATACGAGGTCAGTGGCATTGATGTTGGGGACATCACAGAGGTGAGAATCAGATCAGCCAGACGAATCCAAGGTCAGGCAGGCTGGCAACTAAGAAAGGTACAATACATGTAATAAAGAGACATCATTGTTTACGTTCTTTATGCTTTTCCAGTCACCTTTGTAACGCTGTTTTAGTCTCAAAAAGCGTTTTTGTTTTGTTCTGCTTTTTTTTCCTAGGTTGAAGTTACACAGGGTGACCAAACTGTAACTGCAGTATTCAACGAGAACATTGCAGCCTTCGATGGCAGTTGGAAATCTGGTAGGGAAAAATATTTAAGCCTTTGTATTTTTTCATCATCTAAGTTTCTTTGTACTCCTTCATGGGCGGGGTCTTCCTTAGCGGTGGAGATGGCAAAGTTTCTGTGGGAGTCCTGTGGGACTTCTGTCCATTGTGAATCTTGTTGGCTGTTTAGGACAAAGAACCTTCTAAGGGAAGACGATACCAAAAAAAGGATAGTGGAAATAATTTTAAAACTTATTTATATCTGAAGAGATGGCAAATTTGAGTAAAAGCGCGCTTTGAAATGCACTGAAGGAGGCGAAAAAGGAGCCCAAAGTGGTCTGGCAATGTATTTGTGATTTCTAGGAGATATAACTTATGTCAGATCTCATTTTGTGCCTATAGAAGATGAAAGTTCATCTTTAAGCCGAAAAATAAACTCACAAAGAAACTATAAAGTTTCTCCTCAACCCCAGTTTCCACGGCGCTAAGTGACAATCGTTTCTGTCACTTCCCTGGACTGGATGCAAATCCACCGCAAGAATGTCTTTTTATAATCCCGGGTAGAGAAAGACATTCTAATGATAAACAATGGTAAAGAGCGATGTCTAAGAGACACAACTTATTTTCGCTCGTCTCGAATGATCAATAGCCTCATGTGATAACGTGTTTTTCAGCCACACCAAGTGAGCCTGAGGAATCAGTAGATGCATAAAGTCATTCTCGAAGAAGGAAACCAGTAGAAGTGCAGAAAGCTTAAGATGTAATAATCAGGTTGTTATACATCGTATAAATATAAAAAGTCTAATTGATAAATATGAATGAATTAAATGATTAAATTAAATCAACCGGTAGTATTTTAGTCTCCTTTCATCCTGTCTATTTTGATAATATTCTACTTTGTTTTTGCCTTTGAGAACTTTTCCCCGATATGAAAATTTGGGTTTCGTTCTATATCCTCTACTGTTACAGCTTTGCGTGAGGCAACTTAAGTCCGGGCATATAATAAAAATATTGGGAAAATCATCGTGGTTATTTCTCTAGATCTAAAGAACACTTTCGATATCGTCGACCACAACATTCTTCTATCTTAGCTTGACCCTAATGGTACATCTGGGAATTCATTAAAATGGTTGCAGTCGTATTTAGAGAACCGCACACAACAATGCTCAGTTAGTGGGTCCTTATCTGACAGCCATGTACTAACCTGCAGTGTCCCTCAGCTAGGGGAGGAGACTATCCTCAGTCCACTGTTATTCTTATCCTATATAAATGAGATTCCAAATTGTTTGTCAAACTGTGAACCGAGGATGTGCGCCGATGACCGCCATCTCACATATGCGGATAATGATTGAGGCAGCATTGAATCAAGTCTTGGTGAGGACCTAAACTGAATATGCATACTTGGTTAACTGCAAAAAAACTTTGAATATGAATAAAACCGAACTTGTACCGTTAGGATCTGGCCAAACGCTAAATACTCTTCTACTTCTCAATTAGTCACAGTGAACGGTACTTGGGTAAAATAGGCTTTAACTAAAAAATTCTTGGTGTAATTTCTGGCAGAAAATACAGTATGTCCGGTCGTTCGGGTGGTGATTCCGGATTCGAGGATGCTCTTACCTTATGAACATGCCATAATCTAGTTGCCCTATGCAGTTCATCCTGCAAGACAGACATGTAGCAGAACCGGAGACATTGTACATAAATTACATCGCTGTCACAATACAGCCCACTATCTCTCATATCTTTGGAGTATGTTATCCACCAATCAGCTCACCCCTGTCGTAACTGACTCCACCAAGCTTCAATCCGTTGATTTGAAATTGAAGAACCGTACAAAAGATTCTTTTAATCTGCAAATGCATCAGCAGCTCTCTTCTGAAAAAACACTGTATTGCTGCCATATTGACGTTCTCTGTGCCATTGTCAGCACGGACAATGTGTGGACCACCCCGTACTGAGTGGACAAAATCTAGAAAATATTTTGCTGTGACACACGGGTAATTTTTCCTTGTTCCCACCTCTTATCAAAGTATACGCTCGCTGCATCCGTCAATACAGCCGTGAATGCAGAAGCCGAAAGGTTTAAGTTTGTTGTAGCCATCGACATGCCAAATGTAGTTGGGTCCCTCACCTCGGTAGTTCCTCCGCCTGGGCCTGTTTCTCAGGCGTCGATCTACTCCTGCCGGGTCCACTATTCTTAGCACATGACAAACAGTTTCTTTGCCAATAACAAGATTATGACCTTGTAATAGTCTTTACCACATTCCAAGATAACCAACGATTCTGTCACTACCGCTTAACTCGGTCTCAACAGCTTGTAAAACAGCATCAATGTCACTTGGGTTATACCTTCTACGTAATCCTCTGTGAGCCAAAATTCTCTGACGCAAACTTAAAACAATGTAAATAAAAAGTCGCGAAAAAAGAGTCGCGAATAAAAAGTCGCGGAAACAACACTTCCCGTTTGTATTTACATTCGTAAAAAAAATTGTCACAAAAATGCCTGATAAATGAAAAAAATAGTATCCTAAAGGTGGTTGTAGGTGGTTGTAGGTGGTTGTAGGTGGTTGTAGGTGGTTGTAGGTGGTTGTAGGTGGTTGTAGGTGGTTTCAGGTGGTTTTAGGTGCTTGTAAGTGGTTTTGGGTGAATTCAGGTCATTGCATGTCTTCGTAATTACCCAGGCAGAAAGACAAGAAACCAACATTGCGGAACATCTGTTTAAATTTCAATGCCCGACTTGGGAGATCTTGGACTATTGGCGATTGACAATACTTTTTTATTTTATCAATACCTTATTACTTCGATCAAAATTGACAACTGATTCCACAACAGCTCAGTGTCCGTGCAAAGTTACAAATAATCACTCACCCGTTCCTCCTCAAAGTTCACTATTATGTCCTCGGCGATTCCTCTTTCCCTTAGAAATCCACTTATCTGAAGGATTAAAAGGGTCGGTTGCACGTTCAATAACGCTAATAAACTGCTCTTAATTTAGATTTATGGTCATTTTACCTCTTTCAGTGCATCATCTGTCGCTGACGACGCCATTTTCCCGCGAGTGTTGTGCTTTGAGCCCACGGTAAAAGTCGCGACAAAAGAGTCCCGACAAAGTCTCGACAAAAAAAGTCGCGACGGAGAAGTCGCGACAAAAAAAATTGCGAAAAAAAAGGAAGGTGTTAAAAAAAAAAAAAGTCGCCAAAAAAAGGAAAGAAGAGTGAAAATTTTGGAAGACACTTAAGGGACTCCGTAGCCCATCCAATGGCTCGCATGACCAGGAAATAACACAAAGAAAATTGTTTGTACAGGAGCCTTAAGGCTTTTCAAGTAATACACAGACTACGTTTTCGAGGTAAGTGTTTTCGAGGACAGTGTTTTCGAGGTCAGTGTTTTCGAGGTTTGAGTTTTCGAGGTCAGTGTTTTCGAGGTCAGTGTTTTCGAGGTCAGTGTTTTCGAGGTCAGTGTTTTCGAGGTCAGTGTTTTCGAGGTTTGAGTTTTCGAGGTCTTCTTTTTTCAACGTCTGACAGAGGTCAACGGGACACCAAGCAGGTTGTCGGAACTTTGATGAAGTTGCGTAATATAACATCAGGGGTGATATGTTTCAGGGAAATTTTAGTAACCCTAATCTCTGAAATTGCTTCAAATCGGGAAGCGGAGCGAGCATACCACAAAGTAAACAAAACAATTTTATAATAAGTTGGTATTATTCAGAGTAAAAGATTAAATTGACTGAGAATAAGAAACCACGAAAAGAACAGTGACATTTGAAACGAAGTGTGATAAACAGAACTTGCAAATCTCGCGAGATGCATGTAGCTTGTATGTTCCCTAAGATTACCGCACTTTTCAAAATTTCAAAATTTTTTTTTTAATATTAATGAACTTTATTCTACACACATCAGTTACAAATGATATTACTTACATCAAATACCACTAGTAGAAACGCACTTAAGATACACTATTTACAAAAGGAATGGTTATTTACATTTACACCTGACCAACGGGAGAATTTACATGATACTTACATGATATTTGCTTGATACACACACACACACACACACACACAAAAAAATCACTTATTGTACTTACGTCTATAAATTTGTTTTCTTGTACTTACAATTACTTAACTTAATTCCTTACTAAAACAAAAGATTGATTAGCTACATTACTTATGAAACATTGTTATAGGATATTATTTACTCTGTTCAGACTATTTAATTGATGCCATTTACACGTACACTATTGATTTTAGGCTTGAGAAGCATTCATTGGTAATACTGTACAAATTATAGTAAATTTTCAACGCGAAGTTTAAGGAGTAATTTCTTAATAAATTCATTAAAGTCACTCTTTTTTCGAACTTAGTTTTTGACAATATAAGAATTATTTGGCGAAGAGTAAGCATTAGTTGAATTTAGTTAGTTTTTTTGTCATTTCCATTATGCAACATTCCAAAAAGTTTCTCGGCCATTGTTGGTGAATATTTCGAATTGTTTGTTTTGTTAAACCAGGAAATAACTTCATCAAAGAAGGACTTAGCCTCTTCACGTTCAACAAAGGAATGCAGAATGGAATCAAATTCATTACGGATAGAGACATTTACCGCACTTACAAGCAGCATCCTTACGAGTCCCAAACGCGAAATAGATCGAGACAATCGGCTCTCGGAACCTACGACACACTGGAATTACTTTGTTCCAATTTTAGTTCTTGGCTTACGCTGGGTGCCAGAGGCTTTCGGTTTCGGTTAGTCTTTATTTTGACTCGCGCGAAAAGCCTCTGGAACGGAGCGCTGTTCCTTTGATGGAAGGCGGTTTGAGAGAGGCTCAAGTATTTTCAGAAATTATTGGTTTTAGGTGGTTTTAGGTGGTTGTCGGTGGTTTTAGGTGGTTGTCGGTGGTTTTTAGGTCGTTACAGGTGGTTGCAGGTAGTTTTAGGTGCCTGTAGGCGGTTTTAGGCTGTTTTAGGTGGTTGTAGGTCATTTCACCTTTTAGTGCTTATGGGAACATCAGCAAACCCAAACTTGATGATCAAAGGGCGAAAAGTTCGTTTACAAGCGTCTTCTTTTTAGCTGAAAATCGGAAATAGTATTCTATTAAAC
The DNA here is from genome assembly GCF_964200805.1 of Pocillopora damicornis. Lineage (NCBI taxonomy): Eukaryota > Metazoa > Cnidaria > Anthozoa > Scleractinia > Pocilloporidae > Pocillopora > Pocillopora damicornis. The sequence continues at coordinate 12,856,174 of NC_142677.1, read as the reverse complement.
CCCTTTCGAAAGGTGCTAGCGGGCCTTTATTTTTCTTTTCTACAGAGTACAGAGTTAACGTTACAATTAAAAGTAGCAAGTAATTGGGAGCGGCAAAGGGTAATCAAATTAGTTTTGCGAGCAGTGATGTATGAAATTAGGTATTTGCAGGGCGTTTAGCGCGTATGGGAACTTGGTAGCATGATTGTCAAGTGAAGCCATGTTTAATAGGAAATTAGTGCCCACGAATCGTTGTAGAACGTGAGTAAGTCTCGAATCCCACACGGAAGTACGTATCTGAGTGTGGATTTCGTTAGCTAATAAATGTAAAATTTTTGTAACCGTGGGATGAGATTGTAATAGAGTACATAGATCGTAGAACGGAACGAGTAATACTGAATTGTCGACAATAAAGCCTAAATTAAGTGAAAGTGTACAGTCCAGGATTACTGAACCAGCGTGTGCGGAATTCTCTGCAACACAAGAGGGAAATTCTGCGAAATCTACCTTTTTAAACATCATGCAGAATTAACCTGTAAGAACATTTCGAAGGGATCGTTGTAATCTCGGTTATCGTTAAGCTTTCAGAAAATGCATGGGTTTTTAATCAATGAAACTTACTTTGAAAGAGTACAGGTAAAAGTGCTTTGTTAACAGCAATGTTGACATGAACCCTCTTACCTTGATGCCATTAGCTTCAAGGATGGTACAGCTGATTGAATTCTAATCATACATAATTAATATTTCTCCTCTGTTTTAGTGGGATTATATATATTTCTTACCTTAGAGAGATAAAATTTCTGGAGAAAACGGCTAAATTGTTATTTAGTTGTTGCTTCTACAGATCAATATATCATATATATCAAGGTAAAATAAGTACTTCCTTTATTACAAATAAAAATTCAAAAACTAAGTCGATGAGCGTAGACAATAATTCCAATGAATAGCTTGCATTATTGATAGTTGAGTAGTTATAGTTGATATAAATATAATTAGCCCACAGACTCCACCAGTAATTTAGCGCGATCGCAGTCAAAAGATTGAGAAGGAACTCAGAAATTAACTTTCTGTCCACGTAAGTACACTGAAATGTTATTTCCTTTTTGTTTTACAGATCTTCCGATACTATTTCGCAGTCCGGTCTGAAATGGAATAGTACTTTAGATTAATATGCTCCAAATTAGGTTTTTCTAGGGTTTGGCTTTTATTGCCATTTTTTCAACTGACAAAATCGCTTTAATGGCTTTCCATAGTAAGGCTGTAACAAGAACATAGCTTGATCACTAAAAACTTAAGAATGAAGTTTTTGTGTACAGCTAAGAAATGTAACTCGGCACGCTCAAACTGCCACCAAGTGTTATTAACTCGACTCATGTGTAAAGTCGAGTGCTTGTACAAGGCATGTTCTCACATCTGGGTCAATTTCAGCCTCAACGGTGCTGTGAAAAAAGTCCTTGAATGAAAAAAGTGTATAAACTAAATCTGTCTTAAGAAGATCTTATTCAGTACAATCTGAAAAAATCAAAATCATCATATTTAAAAATGTCGCATTTATTTTGATTTATTCGCTTTTATAGAATCAGTATCGAAGTATTTTGTTCGCTTTTTTTAATCATCTGCAATTCTTTTTCCGCGCCTCTCACTCATGCCATCCCATCTGTGGTGTTATTAGTTAATAATCTCTTGTCACAGCTGACGAGATAGGCGAAAAAACGAATCACAGGAAAAATGGCAGAGGTCACGGAAAACTCACAGGATTGTAAACTGACTTAGTTGATTCGAAAACATATTGGAAATGCTAAGTAATGAGTGACTCAAATAGACTAGATCAGTATTTTTCGTTTAACAAGTAGTTGTTTTAGGTGAAGACAAAAAAACCGCATCAGGTTACTTTTGTAAAATAATGTCATATACATGTCTTCAGTGAATTTAGATTAAACAACTGAATGTTATGGATACATTTGCCTCGCTTAAGTGCCGATATTATGCTTTATGCATGATTTGTTTGAGAGGAATTTGTTACCGTGTCATACTGATATAACTTGCGCCCTATTATGCAGGATTGTGTTGAAAAGATTAATATTGTGTGCGTGTTTGTGGGAATGGCATTTCTCCTGATGGACCTCAACTCTGGTAACCTTAAAATGATATGTTTCATTAATAATGGTAATAGGACCGAGTGGAATACAGACAGAATTGGACGACACGAGGTCCTGTCACCAATTATCAAAACTATGGCAAAATTTGAGAAAGAAACTAGACATCGGTTATACATTTTCATTCAGTTAACTCAGCGAAATACGAGATAACAGCGCGCGCGCATGACGTGTTCTCTCCACTTACACAGGTATGACGTGTTAACTGTCCCTTTAACTGTCCAATTACAAGCATAACGTGTACACTGTCCTATTAGTGCTCAAATCAGGCTGGTGATAACCAATCACATTTGTGAATTTTGTTATAGTTTTGATTGGCAGATAAGTTTCAGTGTGTCGCGAGACAGATATAAGCAAATGTGTGTTACAAGAGCAAAAAAATAAAAATTGGTAGGCAATGAATTATTATGAAGGTTATAAATTAAATAACTGAAGAGAGATTATCTCTGTGTTACAAGGAACATAGGGTGCAAAGAAGAGCAAATTTCACTTTTGGTTGTCGTAAGAACCAAAGATTAAGCGATCACGCGAGCCAATCAGAATAAAGGTAATACGTGTACCGGGCTTGAGGGTGGGAAAACGGGAGTCTTAATTGGTTTTAACATTGCAGTCAATTGGTTACAAGGATGCGGCGAGTTTAAGACCAATCGCAGAGCAAAAGGAGGTAAACCTTTCCAAAGCTGGGTATTAAATAACCACTGATGACTCGCGAGTTATACTGCTAAGAAAAAAAAAAACCTCACCGCCAAAAATAACATTTATCTTGCCTTTCGTGACCATGATCTCAAAATTAACGATTCAGTTTTTACTATCTTCTCAAATCCTCATTCGCATCCTCTTTGGTAGGCCAAACCTCATCCACTAGTGGCGGTCTTACCAAAGGTAAGTCTTAATTTTTATTTTTTAATGGGGGAGGGGAGATGGTGTGGATGGATTTTTAAGCCGAAAAATCGCTTAGATTATTAAATTTCTCCGAGTCAGAACTCAAACTATTGAATGTTTAACTTATCTTTAAGAAAAATATACAGAGTTTCGATTTAGTTGTCCACTTTAATTGAGTAAGCCATGGAGTACCTTTTATCGCTGCTAAGGTTTGTTTCTTTTTCGTGCTGTGTGGTACATATGGCGAAGGGTAGTTGTTAACCTCTTACGAAAATAGATACGTGGTCAAATGTTGAAATGACGACGACGAAAATGACCACGCCTTTTGTGGCTATTACTTTTCCAGCTCACAAAGGGGAGAAAAGGTTCGGTGGTCTCAGCCCAAGGGAAGAACAACTTTTAGAATTGGTACAACAAGCTCTGGGTCTTGATCTACTACAGACCTACAAAATTAACGGCTATGGCTGTTGGTGCGGCTTTGGTGGAATGGGAAGAACCACGGATAACTTTGATTTGTAAGTTAAGGGAGAAGAATGTTGAACGGGACTCGCAATATACTGTCGAAACGTCGCTATTCATATCCAAGATGACTACATCGTGAAACGAACAACAGAATTTGATTACCATTGTCGTTCATCAAGATTATCAACCACAACCTTTGTCTTTTCACGGCATCAAGTTCTTTTTTTTATTCTTTTAACTTCAGTTGTTGCAAAGCCCACGATTTTTGTGAGCATAACTTAGTTAAACCGGAAAAATGTGGTGGTAACCTCAATTATATTGATCAGAGATTCGAGTACGACGCAGCTACTGACACTTGCAGTAAGTATTATTAATCTTTTTTGTGTATAATATCTTCGTTAAGTTTTGTCGTTGTGTGTATCATATTGCCAAAGTCCTTGGCGTCTACGTTTCCTCACAGTCCCATACACACTGAGATTTACACTGTGAAGAACTATTGTCCGTGTCTCTGGTTGGACGAACGATTTATTTTCACAGTCGTTCGCTTTCAATCTTTTAAAGGTGTCGGTTAGTGAGAGAAAACCTCAGTATGTATAAAATAAAAACATCGGACCATGGAAAGTGCTTCAACGATTTTTATTCACGAGTTGCGATGCATCGAAAAAGTCCGCTGCGTTCACTCGTTCGTTTTTTTGACGCATAGCAACTCGTGAATGAAGACCATTCAAGGACTTTTCATGCAGTAATCTCTATATCCCCCGCCCCTTTAAGAAAGGGAAAAGGAAAAAATCGAGACTTTTCGAAGACATAGATTATTTAAGGGTTTTAGCAAATCAGTTTTACACTTTTGATCTACACACCATCACTTACCAGCATGCGTGGTTGTTTATAGCAGTTGTGCGACAATTTTGTTCTGAGAGCCTGAAAGCATGCCACTCAGCCATTAAAACGTTCGTGCATGCGCAGAACTTTGACCGCTGTGTTAGTAAAGAGGCCTTGGCCCAATAGTTGGTACGCATGTCCGGGTTTTCGGCCTGTTTTAGGTTATGGGTTCATGTCTGTAGCTCCAAAACCCTCACCTAGAAAACGGGGCTACGTTCAACACTCTTCACGTGAGAATGAGTTTTGAGTAAGAATAAAAAATGATTCTCAAACAAAGGCTCCGCGAAGCCGTTGGGTACCTCGGATGTAGCTTATTATTATATTCCATTCTTTTCCTCTTTTAGCTCCCGCGAGTGAATATAAATCAAATGATCCGGAAGCGGGGAAGTGTGGTTATGCCGTATGTCTTTGTGACTCAGAGCTACTCCGGTGCTTTAAAGAATTTAAGAAGGTCCTTGACTTAACAACCTACTTCGGATGGAGGACAGTCAACCCAGGATCTTGCCCTATCCGATGTAAATTTTAAACAATACTGAGAAAACCTCTTTTCAATTAATTAGTGGCAAGCGGGAAACTTAATTTCTGATCAGAAGTTGAACTCAAAAGCTCCCAAATTCGGCCAGATATTGCCTCAGTTAGCGAACGTTACATAATTTTGAATATGCATGCGAGATTAACCTTGTGGAAGACGCGCCCTTTTTTTCCATCTCAAAAGGGGTACTGAGGGAAGCAGAAGGAGAGAGCAACGATCGAGTCACGTGCGAGAGGAGGAATATACAAAAAAAACGACATGTCGTTTTCCCGCGCTCCCATACATGCACCTATTTCGCGGAACGGTTATTTTGGGAATATGGGGAATCTCCTCTCTTGATCTAATCCTCTCTTGTTCTACTCATAATTTCAGCTGGTGGCTTATGCAAGGCCGAGGCAGATGTTATTGTCTTGATCCAAGACAGCCAGAGCATTTCTGAAGGGACTCGTCCAAGTATACAACGTATAGTGAAAACGCTACTGAATTCATTGAACAGCCCTGACACTGACTACAAATTTATTATGGGAAGATACGGTTTAAGGCCAAAAATGAATGATTGGGGTTCAGCAGCTAAAGCAATCTCCTACTTGAATAAAAATTACCCCAAGGGAGGACTTGGCTCCTACAACCGCTTAATTCGCGTCCTAAAGAAAAGCGTCGCAAAGAAGTTCAACAAACGTTCAGATGACAGGAAGGGCAAAGATCCAGTGAAGGTATAGGGTTGTGTTCAGGATTTTGGGATGGGAGGGGTGGGGCAGGGGCAACATCAGCGTTAAACTAAAATAACAAATTTGCTATTAATTAATTTGAAAATGACTTTGAAAATTGCCTTAACCTCCTTTATTTAAACTCAAAATGTACAAACACATCTTAAGCCATAAAGGTGCTTGCTAAAAAAACATTTTCCTCTGAATATAATTTTAATCTGTGTACTGTTTTCCAAATGTAAATCTCATTACGTTTTCAGATCGTTGTGCTCTTCACAGACGGAAACACGGAAGATGGTAGAGGTCGTTTGGTGGACACCTTCAAACTCCTAAGTGCAGAAAAGAAGCTGAGAGTCGACAACGACATCCATCTTGTGGGTGCTCTTATTCCCAACGTAAAAAACACACAGCGAATAGATCAGCTTGAAAGCATCGTGTCCGACCCAAATGATGCAATCAACATGGAATTTACCGAGGCAAACCTGAATAACATCGCCGATCGCCTCGCCTACCGGGTTAGACGATTATTGGTCTGTCGAGGTGAGAGGTCTCCTTTAATATTTGAGTTAGTTGCATTCGTACGTCAACATTGTTAGGTGACATTTCCCAAGTATTTCAATATATCATAAGGTCAATGTCAACTGGATTGGTATTCTTATGATTAACATCAAGATCATTATCATTATCTTTAAAGTAATCATTTTCATTTTCGTTATCGTTAACGTTATCGTTATCATTATTTTAACGTTATCGTTATTGTTATCGTTATTGTTATCGTTATTGTTATCGTTATTGTTATCGTTAACGCTGTCGTTATCGTTAAAGTTATCGTTAGCGCAAACGTTATTGTTATCGTATCGTCATCGTTATCGTTAACGTCAACGTTGTCGTTATTTTTATCGTTATAGCTATCGTCATCGTCATCAGCACTGTCACTCTCATAGTCATTATCATTATCACTATCATTATCGTTGTGATAATCATCATCATTTTTATTGTCCTTTCGTTGTTGTTGTCATTATCATTTTCTTCGTTATTTTTCTTATGATTGTTAATATTTTCACATCGAAGTTCCCTACACGGTGGTTGTTTTCACCCCTACAAAAGACATCACGTCGAACTTCCATCTGTTCATCGTGCTCGTCGGATCTGGTGGAAAAAAGACAGAAGACCTGTTGTTATATGACCGAAAAAGGACAAAGCGAGAGTAGGCTAATAATCAATGATTTCTTTAGATTGCAAAATCAATTTTCCTTTCTGCCTGCCATATATTCCTTGTAATGTCAATATTCCCTATAGTTTACATTTTTCTCAATTCTCATTACTAGTCTGTTGGACGGCATAATAACAACGGAAAGGAGAAATTGTCTTTTGGTCATAAGTGAAAGTGAAAGTATAAGACTCATTGAACCAAGAACCCCTACAAAGACCTTCAAAATCTGAAAATATCGACATTGTGTTTGTTACAGCTCAGTGGTACATTAGCGGAATGCTAAGGATATTTATGCCGCTCCCCGTGGAGGACTTAAATTATTTCTTTCTCTTGACAAAACAAAGAATAACTTGCTATATTTTCCTTTATGATGCATTTTTAATCTCGGTCGCAATTTTGGCAGCATCCTTTGCAATCGTTGTTGGTGGGGAAGATAGTAAGTAGCGTGACGACACCAAACAACGGCTGCAGAGGCGACTACCATTCTAGAGACGGACCCATAGGCAGGGTGATCTCAGAGAACTTGGGTGCGTGATAATTTCTGCAATGCTTTCTCAATGCAGTCCGTTCAAAGCCAATGGATAGTTATCAAAACGTTGGGAAATATCGTGAAGGAACTGAAGATAACCCATGAAGAAAATTTATGTTTTACATCTCGATGCTTGAACAAAATTGATTACAGAAAGTTCATTGATTTTTTTTTCGCCCTAGAGATGCATTCAAATACGAGGTCAGTGGCATTGATGTTGGGGAAATCACAGAAGTGAAAATCAAATCGGAAAGAAAAATAAGAACTGAAACAGGCTGGGAACTGAGAAAGGTACCATAGACGTAATGAAGAGACATCATCATTTACGTTTTTTGTGCTTTTGCAGTCACCTCTGTAACGCTGTTTTAGTCCCAAAAAGCATTTTTTTCGTTTTGTTTTGTTTTTTTTTTTAGGTTAAGGTTACACAGGGTGACCAAACTGTAACAGCAGTATTCAAAGAGAACATTGGAGCCTTCGATAAAAGTTGGAAATCTGGTAGGGAAAAATACTTAAGCCTTTTTATTTATTCATCATCTATTTAAAGTTTCTTTATACTCCTTCATGGGTGGGGTATTCCTTAGCGGTGGAGATAGCGGAGTTTTCTGTGGGAGTCCTGTGGGACTTCTGTCCATTGTAAGTCTGGTTGGCTGTTTTGGACAAAGAACCTTCTGAGGGAAGACGATACTAACAAAAGAGAAAAGTGGAAATAATTTTAAAACTTATTTATATCCGAAGAAATGGCAAATCTGAGTAAAAGCGCGCTTTGAAATGCACTGAAGGAGGCGAAAAAGGAGCCCAAAGTGGTCTGGCAATGTACTTGTGATTTCTAGGAGATATAACTTATGTCAGATCTCATTTTGTGCCTATAGAAGATGAAAGTTCATCTTTAATCAAAAAACTAAACTCACAAGGAAACTATAAATTTTCTCCTCAACCCCAATTTCCACGGTGCTAAGTGACAATCATTTCTGCTACTTCCTTGGATTGGGGGCAAATCCACCACAAGAATGTCTTTTTATACTCCCGGGTAGAGAGAGACATTCTGATAATAAACTATGGTAAAGAGCAAAGCTCAAAGACACAGCTTTTTTTTCGCTCGTCTCTAATGATCAATAGCCTCATATGATAACGTATTTTTCAGCCACACCGAGAAAGCCTAAGGAAACGGTCAATGCATAAAGTTATTCTCGAAGAAGGAAACCAGTAGAAGTGCAGAAGCCTAAGATGCAATGATAAAGTTGTCATACATCGTATAAATATAAAAAGTCTTTTTGAGAAATATGAATGAATTAAACGATTAAATAAAATCAATCGATAGTGTTTCAATTTGCCTTCATCATGTCTACGATATTTCTATTTCATTTGTGCCTTTGAGAATTTTCCCCCGTTCTGAAAATTTGGATAAAATAACGTAGACATTCTGTCACACATTTTGCGTGGTTAGCTGCGCTTGCACAAGACTTGACCCTTAGCAGAACACGTATGGAGATCAATGGTGATTCCAGTAGACTGGAGATCTGCTGGAATCACATCCCTTAACAAGCAAGGTGAACGCGACGACGTAAAAAATTACCTTTCGATGTTGCGAGGCAGGTATTGGAGACAATAGTTTACGAACAACTATGTGCCTATTTAGAGGAGCATGATGTGCTATGCAGATATCAGTCGGGATTTCGTGCTATTTTCTCTGCTGTCACAGCTTTGCGTGAGGTAACTGACTCCTGGGCATATAATAAAGATATTGGGAAAATTATTGCGGTTATTTTTATAGATCTGAAGAAAGGTTTCGATACCGTTGACCACGACATTCTTCTATCTAAGCTTGACTTTAATGGTACATCTGGGAATTCATTGAAATAGTTGCAGTCGTATTTAGAGAACCGCACACAACAATTCTCAGTTAGTGGGTCCTTATCTGACAGCCATGTACTAACCTGCGGTGTCCCTCAGCGGGGGGAGGAGACCATCCTCGGTCCACTGTTATTATTATCCTATATAAACGAGCTTCCAAATTGTTTGTCAAACTGTGAACCGAGGTTGTGCGCCGGTGACCGCCATCTCACATATGCGGATAATGATTGAGGCAGCATTGAATCAAGTCTTAGTGAGGACCTAAATTGAATGTGCATACTTGGTTAACTGCAAAAAAAACTTCGCACATGACTAAAAACAAACCTATACTGCTAGGATCTGACCAAACGCTAAATACTCTTCTGCTTCCCAATCAGTCGCAGTGAACGGTACTCGGGTAAAATAGGCTTTAACTAAAAAATTCTTGGTGTGTAACAATTGACGATAAACAGCTGGAACTGCCACACCAAAAACCTAACAAAAAGATCGCTTCTGGAATCGGGGCCATGAAACGACCTTACATCTTATGTACCAAGCTTTAATACAACCTCCCTATTACAACTACAGTACCGTTTAGAGAACCTGTGGGGTACCTTTACAAGACTAGCTGCACAACTTTTAGAATAGAGCAGCTCGCGCGATTCTGAAATTCTCAAATTATGACACTGATGCTGCCAATTGTTCGAAATTTTAGGGTGGAAAAATCTTGACCGCTAGCAGAACATGGCCACCATGGTATTCAAATGCCTACCTGTATGGGTTAGCTCCAGACTATTTGACATCGAAATTCACTGAACGCAATACAGGCTACGAACTGAGGGACTCCGAGAACCAACTTTATGTTCGATTACTACGCCCACATTATTTAAAAAACAGTTTTAGTTACAGTGGCGCCACATTAGGGAATAGCCTCCCTTGCGAAGCTATTTGTGCGGAATCGCTCACGTCGTTTAGACGCACAATCATCAAAGTTCTCTAAGGCACGGCAGTCACGGAAGGTAGCTTCTTAATATAGTGTAGTTCATAGTTATAGTTGTGTAGTCATAGTTTGATCCTTTTTATAAACAGCTGATGGATTGCCCGTGGTTAAGTAGAGTTTAGTGATTGTCGATCCCATAACAGCGTAAATATTCAATGGACCCAACGAGGGTTTGCATGACAAAATCTTAAAACGTTGATTCTACTTTTGTCTTTGCTGTTATGCTCTCCATTTATTACATTATAACCAATCGGATCACCGGTTACATCCCACGCACACCAGTAAGATCACCATCCACGAATGCTGGTCTCGGAGACTCAAACTTGATGATCGAATTGGGAAACGTTCGCTTACAGGCGTCTGCTAACTGACTAACTACAATACCTATTTCGAGAAGCGTTATCACGCTCTATTTTTTTTTGCTTTTCTCAATTTCGTTACCGCTGCAAAGCCAAGGGCCCTTTCTATGAATAAGGACTTTACTTAAGAAGTTCACTCTTAAGGAGAGAGTAGTTACATCACCTTTTTGGGGGGTAATGCGTGGGAGAATATTTCCAACATTTAACGAGAGGTTTGAATGATTCAAACGTGGGAGGGGACCAGTTCACTAGGTCGACAACCGTAGATAACAATTCCAATGAGTTGCACGCATTATTCGTAGTATAGTTGGTATACATAATTATTACTCGTAGCCTCAGTGGCCTACAGACTCAACCGGTAGTTTAGCACGGTCACAGTTAAACGAAATTGAGGAGGAACTCAGAAATTTAGTTTCTGTCAACGTAAGTATATTGAAAAAGATCGTCGTTTATTATTTTGCAGTCCAATTTGAAATGAAATCGTATTTCAGTATGCTCTAACGTAAGCAGTTTTAGAATTTGATTTTTTTTGCCATTTTAAGTGAAGAAAAGTAGCAACACAAATTTGTTTTCGCAAAATATTGTAAAGATTTCCCTTATAAATGATTACATGTAGACCATGTCCCCTCTGAATTCAGATTTAAATAGCAGAATATGACTGAGAAATTTGTTTCAGTTAGTTGTCAATACTGTGCTCTTTGTAAGATTTGTACGAGGGAAAATTGTATAAATTTTGTAACTTTTATAGCTTGCGCCTTCTTCTACAGGATCGTTTTGGAAAGATGAATATTCTGTGTGTGTTTGTGGGAATGGCATTTCTTCTGATGGACCTAAACTCTGGTAACCTCAGTTAATGTTGTATGATTCATAAGAGGATCAATGGCAATGTTTCGCACAAATTTCAGTGACACAGCGCTAATTACATGGATGTCGCAAAGCGAAAAACTTCAAATAATAAGACATCGAATTGAAATTGAAATTATTGACGTGAGACTCTTCTCTGTCTTATAAATCTTCCTATGGAACGAGGAACGCACGAAATAGCACATTTTTATTGGGTGGGATAAGACCAAGAAAGCTAAACTGCTAAAGAAATAACGTAAGACAATCAGAACAAATAAAAACAGTCTCTTCCATTTAGCGCAAAAATATGCACTGAAATTTGTTTAGGGATACCATGAATATTGTGAGAATCGAGGAACAGATAATGTCCAAAGACAAATATGGGAACATATTTTCGCGCCAAATGAAGGTTTTTACGTTTATTATCCTTGAAATAATTCCATGTCAATTCGGTACCCGCATCCTTATTTTATAGGCTTAACCTCATCCATAAGTGGCGGTCTGACTAAAGGTAAGTCTTTGATTTTGGGTGGAGGGTGGAATGGTTGGGACATGGGAGGTTTTCCTAGCCAACAAATAGCTTTTGAAATTACTGTAGTATTTAAAATATCAAATTAGGGATTATAAGATCAGAAACTAAAACCTGTTTTAGAGACTGTAGAATATGCTAGAGTAGGCAGCGTAGCTCATTGGTTAAGGCATCGGACTTGTTTTCTACTAATCGTATTTTCGAGTCCTCCACCATGTAACTCGCCAGCCATTGTTCTCAGTTGTCCCCGGGTCAATTCCATGGCTGCCTTTGTAAATAGGCAATTGGTTGGCTTCTCCGCACCAGTTGGGATTTTCAGTCATTTTGTGTTTATTTAAAAATAAAAAGTTTTTGTTTGTACATTGTCCTTACAAAGCCCTTTCAGGAGTGTTCATTCAAGATTTTTGTTATTGTTATCATTATTATCATTATCATCATCATTATTATCATTATTGTTATGATTATGAATATCATAATCATTGTTAAATCACGAATTTGAAGAAAAATAAGGTGCGCATGCAATCTTGTCTTAGCGAAAAGAAATCATCATGATTCAGTTCCAGGCCCCGGTTGTTCAAAGAGTGGATAACGCTATCCAACGGATAAATTCCTATCCGCTGGGCAGCGCAATATGTTTCGTGAACACTTATCCGCTGGATAGTGATTTATCCGTTGGATTGAGTTATTCACCTTTTGAACAACTTGGCCCAGATAAGAAAACAGATAAATTTGCAATGCAGTTGTCCACTTCGATTAAAAAAATAAATCTTTCTGCATTCCTGTTTATCAATTATATCGTTGTTTTGAGATCTTTTGTCGCATGATACTTGAAGCCCGAATCAACTATCATGTACATAAATCGAGCACGAATTATCTAATTGTAGTGATATAAATTTACTAGTCGTTGAAAAAGTAACAACATGGCAGGCTCATGTTGTTTATTTTCTTCTGTTTACAACCATGCACTGTTAGGTTTTTCACTCTTCTCGACCAAATGCTGTAATCTAGTAGGCTATGACACTCGTAGTCTGTCACGGAATAAAAAGTAACATAGCCAATGAGATCGCAGCAATCTTGATAGACTGTTGGTGGATTTTAAAAAGTGTGTTAAGTCTCATTAGGATATGTTTTTCTGTCGTGCAGCATGCCGTATGTGGCGAAATGCGTAATTATTGACCCCAATTGAAAGTATTCAAGTCTGGTAATAAAGAATAATATTACATCTCTTATTTAGCGCGAGCAGTATGATTGGTTAATTTAGCAGGCCGTAATTTAATGTACGGTGCGCTAATTTCAAAAGTTTGTTTGAATTAAAACCTTCCAATTCTGTTTTAACCTAGAGATAATATAAATATCTTACTAACCTCGTTTTCTCGGTCTCGAGTACAGGACTTCGATTTTTTCACTCGGATTATTGGCCTGCGCCCTTCGCGCTTGGGCCAGAAACTCGAGCGGATAAACTCGGTCTGAACTTACAGTGCGGACCACAAACCCGTTTAGTAAGAGATATAAACCTTAATTGGGAGACAAGCGATCAAACGGTCATTAATCAACTAAGACGAAAACTGACCATGCAATATTTTTTTCACCAGCACATAAATGGGAGAAAAAGTCACTTGGCTTCAACCCAAGAATTCAACAAGTTGCAGGATTGGTGCAAGAAAGGTTGGGTCTTACTCTACTACAGGCTTACAGTATTTTCAACTACGGCTGTTGGTGTGGCGCTGGTGGATTTGGAAAAACCGTGGATAACTTTGATTTGTAAGTTGAGGGAGAAGAATGTTGAAGGGACGCGCAGCATACTGTGGAAACTTTGTGATTCATACTCTAAATGAGTAAAGAGCGAGACAAACGACAGAACTTGATTGCTATTGTATTTCACTACTGATAACCTCAACCTTTTTTTCTCTTTTTGTGGCATCATCCGATCTCTTATCAGCATTCTGCGCTCACTCTTGCTTTCCATTTCCAGTTTCATCTTCCTTTTTCGTGGATGATCTTCATTTATCTTCTATTTTTCTTTTAACTTCAGTTGTTGCAAGGCCCATGATTTTTGCGAGCTTGACTTAGTTCAACCGGCAAAATGTGGTGGTAACTTTTTCAATTTGGAAAACAGATTTGAGTACAACGCGTCTACTGACACATGCAGTAAGTGTTATCAGATGTTTTTGTTGTGTAATATCCTCGTTATGTTTTGTCGTTGTGTGTTTCATGTGGCCCAAGTCCTTAGCTCCTACTTTTCGTCGCAGTCACCTGTGTCGTTTCAGTCACGCGATATGAAAAAGATTGAATTGGATCGAGAGCACGTGAGAGTATTTCTGGAAAATTTTCAATGGCAAGAACACAACGATCTAACGTCGTTTTGTCGTCTTCTGAAGGAAATATAAGAAATAACCTAGCTCACGCAAAATTGCTAAAAATATAAAAAATTTATAGAAATCTGTAAAATGAGACAAACGGAATATCCCCCCCTTAAAAGTATTAATACCATTCTTTTCTTTTTAGCTCCCGCGAGTGAATATGATTCGAATGATGTCGAAGTAGGGAAGTGTGGTTATGCCGTATGTCTTTGCGATACGGAGCTACTCCGGTGCTTTAAAAAGTTTCAGAATGTCCTTAACTTAACAACCTACGTTGGATGGACGACAAGCAATCCAGGATTTTGTCCTATCACAAGTAACATTTCAACTTGACTTAGGGAACATCATGTTTTTAAGAAATTAGCGGTGAAAGGGAAACTGAATTTTACGATCAGAAGTTGAACTCACAAGATCCCGAATCCAGCCAGATATTGCTTCATAGTGCTGCGTATTGTTAAGATTGGTGAAATTGAGCGAGTTTTTGTGTGCAGGGAAAAAATTAATGTTTTTTATAAAGGGGAAACGAATTGTGAGTGTGCTTAGACTTTACTTTTCGATCAGTTATTTTGTGATTATGGCCGGATCTTTTCTCTCTTGGTTTGATCCTCTCTTGTTCTGCTCATAATTTCAGCCGGTGGTTTATGCAAGACCAAGGCAGATGTTATCGTCTTGATCCAAGACAGCCGGAGCATTTCTGAAGGGATTCGTTCAAGTATACAATGTATAGTGAGAACGCTACTGACTTCACTGAACAGCGATGACACTGACTACAAGTTTGTGATGGGAAGATACGGTTCAAAGACAAAAATGAATAGTTGGGGTTCAGCAGCTAGTGCAATCTACTACGTGAATTACGAGTACCTCAAAGGAGGACTTGGCCCCTACAACCGCTTAAATCGCGTCCTGAAGAAAAAAGTCCCAAAGAAGTTCGACGAACGTTCAGCTTACAGGAAGGGTAAAGATCCAGCGAAGGTATAGGGGTGTGTTCAGGATCTTGGGATGGGAGGGATGGGGCAGGGGCAACATCAGTGTTATACTGAAATAAGAAATTCGCTATCAGTTCATTTAAAAATGTCTTTGGAAATTGCGTTGATCTCCTTAATTTAAATTTCAGATCGTTGTGCTCTTCACCGACGGAAACACGGAAGATGGTGATGGTCGTTTGTTGGACACCTTCAAACTCCTAAATGCAGAAAAGGTTCTGAGAGTCGAAAACGACATCAATCTTGTGGGTGCTCTTATTCCCAACGTAAACAACACACAGCGAATAGATCAGCTGAAAAGCATTGTGTCCGAGCCAAATGATGCAATCAACGTGGAATTTACTGAGGCAAACCTGAACAAAATTGCCGACCGCCTCGCCTTTCGGGTTAGACGATTATTGGTCTGTCGCGGTGAGAAGTTTAAGTTTAATTTTCTAGTTATTAGTTGTATTCATTCATCAACATTGTTAGACGACATTTCCCTAGTATCTCAATATGTCATAAGATCAATGCCAACTGGATTGGTATTTTTACGATTAACATCAAGATCATTATTATTATCGTTAACGTAATCATTTTCATTATCGTTATTGTTAACGTTATCGTTAACCTTATCGTTATCGTTGACGTTATCGTTATCGCTATCGTTATCGTTAACGTTATCGTTATCGTTATCGTTATCATTATCATTATCGTTATCGTCATCGTCATTGTCATCATCATCGTCACTCTCACACTCATTATCATTATCATTATCGTTGTGATAATCATCATCATTTTTATTGTCCTTTAGTTGTTGTTGTCATTATCATTTTCTTTGTTATTTTTCTTTTGATCGTTAATATTTTTACATCGAAGTTCCCTACACGCTGGTTGTTTTCACCCCTGATACAAGGATCATCACGTCGGAGTTTCGTCTGTTCACTATGATCATAGGAACTGATGGAAAAATGACAGAAGAACAGTTATTAACTGCTCTTGAGACAACACAAGGGTAGGATATTAGCTCTTTCACTTAAAAAATCGCTTTATCCACATCCCTTCCTGCCTTTCATCTCAGTGGTGAAACAAATCAAATAACCAAAAAATTCTTCGGAATTTTTACGTCTTCAGAGTATCACTCAGTTACGAGTTCAGTGACATAGATGTTGGAGACATCACAGAGGTGAGAATCAGATCAGACAGACGAATCCAAGGTCAGGCAGGCTGGGAACTAAGAAAGGTACAGTAGATGTAATGAAGAGTCATCATCATTTACGCTCTTTACACTTTTCCAGTCAGTTACTTAGCGCTGTTTTAGTCTCAATAAGAGTTTTGGTTTGTTTTTCTTCTTTTAGGTTGAGGTTACACAGGGTGACCAAACTGTAACTGCAGTATTCAATGAGAACATCGGAGCCTTCGATAGCAGTTGGAAATCTGGTAGGGGTAAATACTTTTAATAAGCTTTTGCATTTTACCATCCATTAAATGTTTTTTGTAGTCCTTGGTGGATGAAAATCGCGGAATACTGTGTAGCTTTGGGGTGGAAGTCTTAGAAAGAAAAGAAATAAGAAAGCAAAATTCGTCGCGCAGAATGTATGGACATCATTACTTATTCATAACGGAGAAATGGCAAATTTGAAAAAAAGCGCGCCTTGAAATGATCTGAATGGGGAAAAAAGGAACCTAAACAGGGCAAGTGTTGGTAAAACTTACAAATTTAAGATTTCCAGTAGTTACGACTTAACTTCAGATTTATATATGGGGCTTTTTGAGGATGAAAGTTCATTTTTAATCCAAAAAAAATTAGCGCATAAGGAAAGTATAAAGTTTTTCCCCCAACTCAGTTTCCGCGGCTCTGAGTGAAAATCGGATTATTTAATTCAACTGAATTGGATGCAAATATACTCATCTATTTGTACTACCGGGTAGAGAGAGATACTGTGATAGTAAATAATGGTTAAGTACCCAGCATGGGGCTCTAACTGTAGACTTCGGCGCTTTGACAATTACGACACCACGCCTTTTCTGCAGCATATTTGCAACTTGACGAAATCAAAGTCTTCTTCCTTTTTTTCCCTTCTTATCACAAGTACACTTGCATTATGATAAATTGTGAGGAAAAAACGATGAGGGAACTAAGAGTTCTTGAACTTCGCCGCCTTTTACGCATACCCTTTTTTCTGTTCGTCTCCCCTGGCCGATAGCTTGACATAAGTGAATGGAAAAAATAAGGATGTGATAATGTATTTTTCAGCCACACCAAGTGAACCTGAGGAAACGATCGACGCATAAAGTCAAATGCGAGACGAAGGAGAGCAGCCAATAGAAGTGTAGAAAGCAAAAAAGACAGGAGTAATGTTGTCGTATATGATAATATGAATGAATGACCAATAAAAACCTTCAGTATTTCAATCTTCATTTGCTGGTCCTATAAACATGTCTATTCTATTGATATTGCTACTTGAGTTTGTGCTTATGAACTTTGCTCCGATTTGAAAATCTGGATGAGATAACATTACATGTCACTGGCCTATTTTTTTCTTTTGGCTAGCTGCGCGTGGGCGAGTCTTGTCTCATAGCATCTTGCTTGTCAGAATCCTGAATCTGCTTCTCAGATATGAATCTAAAGTAAACTTATGAAAGAGGGGGAGAGGGAGAGGGGTAGAGGCAGGGGGAGAGGGAGAGGGGGAGATGGAGAGGGGGAGAGGGAGAGGGGTAGAGAGAGAGGGGGAGAGGGAGAGGGAGAGAGGGAGAGGGGGAGAGGGAGAGGGAGAGGGAGAGGGAGAGGGAGAGGGAGAGTGGGAGAGAGCTGGGGGATGTTCAGTCGCGAGTCGCGTGCTGCGTGTAGACTGGTCCGTGCAAAAATATTTGAAGGAACATAATAATAATAATCATTATTATTACTATGTTGGAGCTGAGGCTGAAAGTTCGTTTTTCTTTTCCGGAGATTAAGGCTTGAAAATAACACCAAGATGTTTCCTCTGTTGAATGTATTTATCAACTTAATAGTAAGATATGGACGTGATCAGGAAGCCCATTAAAGTGAAATTTTTGCTGTAACGTAGTACCAAGTTGTTTGTCACATACTTAGGCTATGTGGCATACTGCTGCAAGCAAGATGTGCCACCAACAATACCTATCTTATCTAGATTTTACAAAGAACTTTGATAAGAATGGTTTACACTCTTCATTATTTGTAAGCTCCCATGGATCAAAACTTTAAGGCTGAGATTGACCAAAATTTTAAGAATATGCTGATGACACATTGGCTCAACAGCTGTCACCAACTACTGACAAAATACAAATGATTTATTAATGAAATTTACTCTTCCGACGAACCGAATAGGACAACTTAACATTTCGATGCATGTGACCAATCAGGACAGACTATGCACCATAACGTCACGGCCAAACTGACCAATCAGTTTACGCAAACCGGACTTGTAACACTTGACCGACAATAATAAATCTCTATTCGACTCTAATGATGACTTCCGCTAAGTTTGTTAAAATGTCAGTCACTACTACCAGTAACAGCCCTTCCGGCTAGGAAGATCTGACCGCTCGATCGAAATATTGGCTGAAGGAACCTCATCTTTACATAATGTCACGCAATCTCTGCGAGCTCAGATTTCCACGCGTTGCGTTTAGAAGTGCTGAAAGCTGTCTCAAAGAAAGAATAAAAAAGAAAGCTTAGACATGAATTAATTTGCTGAATTCGAAAGTTTTCGTTTGCATCAACTCATTTTGTGGTTTTTCATGATCTCGATAATTGATAACCTTTGCTCTCTTTACTATAACTATTGATTGGTCACGGGAAATGTTCTTGGTATGGAAACATAAGTCACGTGATAAAGATAAGGCTCGGTGAAGATTATGGCGAAGGAAGGCTTCAAATGGCGGAATTGAGACCGTCAGACTGGTTTACGTTGAAGATTTGAAGGAAAGAATATCTGTTTTCGACCTACAATCTAAGGTATGGATTTACGGTTTGGTACTTACATTTGTCGGAATAGTACCGAACTTGATGCCTTTTTGATGGCTTGACCGCAAAAAAATGGCAATCGTACTCACTGGAATTTGATTCAAATAGCGCGAAGAATTATTTCTTACTGAATGAGTTGGCGCATCGTTTCCGACTGCTGGTGAATATTGAAAGGGCTATGATGTTTATGAATAAGTGCATCAGGTTTTAAAGAATCATCGTTGTTATGATAATATTCTGTACCTGCACAGCAAGGTATGATCATAAGGTAATCACCAACCTTGTCGGATTAAGCGCTGTACTGAAAGAAATATTGTTCGTTCGGTAATTCTCGCTTTTAATTCGATATGACAGCGAAATTTGCCTCAGTACCGTAAGAGAAATTGTAGTAAAATGTAAACATATTCAACACGAATCGTTGACCGGAAATCCGCGAAGCAGCTTCTGCTACGAACAAGTGTTCAGTGCACTTCTTGATTACAAGCATTCTTTTTTTAATTACTACTTTTTCCGTTTTGGAATGTTCCTAGGCTATTATTTTTTTACAGGGCGTAGGTTTAGCAGTATATGTTTTTGTAGAAGTGTCTTGAATCTCTTCAAACTGACAACTGAACACATAATAAGCACAATGTTGAGGGGAAATATCAAAGGCGCGCATCTGTTTCCATTTTCCAAGTCTTCATGTCGTTGTAGAATCTAGTTTCTTGTTTGTAACCGTATTTTATTGATTCTAGTTTATGTTAAAAGTGCTAATTGTAGTTAACTGAAGCGAAATGACCCTACCCGAGTCAACGCCTTTTGGATGTTTTGAATTGCGATGAGAGATCACAACTGAATATTATGGTTGATCGATCTGCGATTAAATCCGAATAAAATCAGGGATATTTCTTACGCTCCCATGAACATAGATTATACTTATTAGTGCCATACGATTTATTTCGATACCTTGAAGTTATATTTGAATTTTCTAAAAAAAAAATCAATTTAAGGCCTATCGAGTTTGCGAAACCTTAATTAATTTATAAGAGTTATTCGAAAGATGTACCTAGGCTTTCACTGATGTTTACACAGAAATGTTTTCCCTACTACCATCCGTTTTTGCGCAAAAATGCATTTAGATATAATGTAGGCGGTGGGTTTTGTTGCACGATAGTATTGTACATTTTTCAGTTAAGCAGATTAAATTAATTCCTGTGAATCGGCCTCAGGGCAAATATAAATACTGGATAAAAAATATTTCAGGGTCACACAGACAGGGACATCTTTTCAAGATATTCACGTCTAAGAGGCGCATTGTGTACTGTTAATAAAGAATTGTGACAACTTTCTGTCTTGTTAGTGAGGTCAAAATGAAGAAGGCTAAATTAAGTCAAGAGTCCTCTGTACAGTTTAACCCTAAAACAAAGCAGTTGTGAGTTCAATCATGTTTACATAGGTGATTCTTTTTAATGTGCTCAAAATGACTTTCTTTGCCTTTTAGGAAAATGATGGAAGCAACTACCTCACCTATCTTGGCTGGCAAGTGAGTGAACTTGTTTACATTATTTTGTTGTAAAAACTGAAAATCATGTCTTACTTTGCCTAGGGATGCAATCCAATTCTAATTTCTTAAAATAACCCAATAATTTTCCTCAAGCAGGAGGATTATTTTCGTGTGGATAGTAATCATTCATAATAAAGAAGCTGACACAGGTTTCTCATATACTACAAGTAATTATTAGCCTCGAATTTAATTTGAAAATTATAGAATTCTGTCTTATAGACAGAGTAAATTTTGGGATGCATGAATTGAGTTTGACAGACAAAGAAATCAATTAAGCTTATTTCACAAAGAGAGAACTGGGGCATTTGTGGTGCTAGACTTGAATAAATGAATTAGAACAGTAGATTTCACTGTATTTCAGCATATATTTATTACTTTTAAAGAAGTTACCAGCTTGATCACCCTTTCTATTGAATTTTTGTTCTTTGACATGTGAGTTTATCAGTTAGTTTTATAGCATCCACATCCTTTTTCACTCAAATGGTTCCAATGATAGCTCTGTGAATAGGTATACAGATGATTAATTAATTATGAGTTATTTTTAGTGGAATAAGTCTGGGATAAGTTAGCTTAATGTTTGGTGGCTTAGACTTGAGTTTGCACAAAGGCAAGCTGTATTCACCACAAGTTACATTATATCTCTGCTTCAAAGGCTTAAAACAGCCATGGTTGTTGCTTTTTCCAGATGAGATGCTGTTTTATTACTTTTAACCCAAATTGTCGGGTTTATGCTTGCAAAAGACCAGTTTTTTCTTGTATTCCTGATTGGAGAGCAGATGAAAATCAAGAATCTCACTCTAGAACATGTCATATTGAACTTTGCCAGGGTCTATACAGGCATCATTTGGTTGGGAGTCTACTTTTATTGGTATCATGTGCACAAATGTCTTAAAAGAGTTTAAACCAATTGTCCAAGTAGTCCTGTTCTTAACCCTTCAACTCCCAGATCAAATTTGTAATTCTCCTTATTGTTAACCATACAATCCTTATAATGTTAGTTCAGGGAATTTAATATTGGATCAACTAAGTATCCCCAAATTGATATTTTTCTTTATTCTCATCACTTATCTGGTTGATATTGTATTGATATTGTAAGGAGAAATTCTGTCTTGGTCACTCATGGGAGAGAAAGGGTTAATTTGCACTCTGTTTAATCATAGATTTTAGTGCTTTTTTTTGGTAGGTAGTCCTTTGCAGTTTGTACCTCAGATTGAAATAAAAAGCATGTACACATTGTACTTCAGATTACAGAATGTACAAGATCTACTCTGTAGAAATTGAATTTATAGCTTACATCATATCTTTCACGTGTGCCAGGTGAAATTCTTTTAACAAGTGGTATTGGTGACATTGAAACAAGAATACTAACTGAAATTCAATCCAAAGGGAAATCTAACCAAGTCTACAAGTGAAAAGCAAACTAAATGCAAGGGTAGTCAAGAAAAAAACTTACTGGGAAGAGCTAGTAATTGGATAATATCAAACAGCTTTATTCCATGTAAACCTTATATGCTTGAATTAATTAATTCTTTTCAGCATCTTGAATGAATCCATACCTAAAGATGAAGCTGATCAGCTTCTTCAAGACCTGTTTCATGAGATGAGTAAGTAACATTTGATAAAAGAGCAAGTGCTAGAGTGTTGTTCATACTTCCAATCCCTGAAGTGATCAAAAGATAAATTTATCTTTTTCAAAATCCATTCTTACTGTCAAGCTTAATGGCCAAGAGAAAAAAAAGACAAAAAAATCAACCTAAGAATGTTTTTTGATGGAACAACAAATTCTCAGAACTTACAGTAGATGTGTCCAGCTGACAGTGTTAGGAATCAATATACACTATAGGATTTTGGAGCTTAACCGTTAACTTCCAGATCAAAGTTGTAATTCTCTTTACTATCAACCATACAATTTTAATGTTAGTTCAGAGACTTTAGTAGTGGATCAAATAATTATCCCCAAATTGATATTTTTCTTTATTCTCGTTACTTATCTGGTTGATATTGTATTGATATTGTAAGGAGAAATTCTGTCTTCATCACTCATGGGAGTTAAAGGGTTAAACCATACATGCATTACGTTATCTCTGTACTGTAACTATTGTTATTGCTAAATATAAAGAGTGTCTTCTAATATGTTCATGGTGAGATATGATGCATTCATTTTTTAACATGCTTTTTCCTCTTTGTTTTGTGTGCCTTTTGTAGATGAGGAGAGTTTTGATGAAATAAGATTTGCAGCTTACAGGACAGCAGCAAAACTGCTCTTCATTCAAAACAAAACCAACTGTGAGTACATGGTATATGATATATGATACTTTTACCAGGTGATTTTTACTCATCTTAAAAGCAGAAAGTCCATGGCAGATCACCCTTTAGACTTGATATTCAGATGCTGTTCTGAGAGTATACCTACAATTCTTCCCCAAAGGCTTGCTTAGCTTGATGTCCAGACTACTTTATAACATTGTTGCAACTAATTACTCTATTTTCCTTACACACAGTGCACTTGGTTGATGTGTTTAACATGATTGAAGCATTTCGAGAAAATGGCCTGAATACTCTCGACCACAACACAGAGCTCCATGAAACAAGGCTGGAAGCAATTGTATCAAGTATTTTTTATGCTTTGAACAAACGGCTTCCTACAACTAACTACATTGATGTAGAACGATCCATAAGTCTGGTCACCAACTGGCTTCTTTATGCGTATGACAGGTAAGGTTAAGGGTGACATTTTTTTGAAGAACATCATGCAATTTGAACCCATTTACTGTTTTTTAAACAAAGCTTTGGGAAAACATTTTGAATACAGTGTGCTTGCTTCTGAAAATTGGGAGGAATTGACTAAAATTTGGTTATATTGGTTGATGCAATTGAAGTTTCTGAACAAAAAAATTTGTGAAAAAATGAAATTCTTTTCACCAAGTCGAGAGGGAGACTACATGACAGACAAGTCTCATCATCTCTGCCAAAAATTGACTTTCTTAGTTGTTAGTTTTCTCTTAATTCTAGTGCCCCTGTGGCTATTTCTGCTCTTTTCTCCTCTACTCTGTAGGTTTCTTTTACTACAACATTT
Source organism: Pocillopora damicornis (assembly GCF_964200805.1). Taxonomy (NCBI): domain Eukaryota; kingdom Metazoa; phylum Cnidaria; class Anthozoa; order Scleractinia; family Pocilloporidae; genus Pocillopora; species Pocillopora damicornis. The sequence continues at coordinate 12,832,342 of NC_142677.1, read as the reverse complement.
AAATTATTGTGATACCTGTAACTTGCTTGAGATAAAATTAATACAAATTCTAGTTTTTTTTTAAGCACTGTGGGTGACTTGTTTGCTGACTAGACTTGCTAGTTATTTCTGCAGTAATTATTAATTTGATGCATGTATGATGGTTTTTTTCCCCTATAATTGGCAGGAACTTGATAAGTATGTTGCTCTTTTTTTGTTTTCAGTGATGCCATAGGTAGAATCAGAGTGCTGTCAGTAAAAACTGCTCTTTCTACACTCTGTGCTGGGCGTCTCATAGATAAATTGAGATGTAAGAACTTTTTATTCTTGACCTATTAATCAAATGTGGTAAAAATGTATTTGATGACCATATGTATTTTATTATTTAATCTTTTGCTCATTGTTAATTTGGTCTTGAAAGAGCTCTTGACAAATGAGTCCATGCATTTAGCTTAATGTTAATTATTGATGAGTAACCTATCCTTTTAATTATTCACTTTTCAGATCATTTTTCACAAATTGAGGATGACAGAGGTTATTTGAACTTCCCCAAGTTTGAAGCTTACCTAAGGGAATTATTGCAGGTCTGTGGAGATGTTCATAAAGATAAAATGTTGTGAACTAGATTCTAAACTTTTGTAGTATAGCCTTTAAGCAGGCTGTCATTACTAATAAAAAAAATAGTAATAAATTTAACACTTACATGACACACATACAGTCTTAACATAATTATGCTCATACACGCAAAGAGAGAAACAAATATTTTGTGTAGAAATAAAGTGCTTGTAAATCCCCACTGGCAGGAGGCAGACCAGTTGGCTATTTACACAGTGCAGGCAAGGTTTTAATTTAGGGCAACCAAGAACAAATCCAGTGAGTAGCCAGGTGGAGGGTTTGAACTCAGGGCCACTAGATTACAAGTTGAGCACCCTAACCACTTTGCCAGGCCACCTCCAGCTACTGCAGGACCAGAAACAAAGCCTGCAAGGTTGGAGCCAACCAGCAAGACAAGCATCAGAGAGGTTTCTGAGGGATCTGGCACTAAAACTTTTCTTGCCAAAAACCTGCAGATCTTTTGCATGCTTGCATCACTGCTGGCTCAGAATCAGTGGCTTCTGCCACTCCTGTATCAATTGGCTGATAAGCACCTGCTCAAAGGCAACAGTCATACATGTAGTCACACAATGCATCAGAAATGCAGGTTGAATTGTAAAAGCATGAGCCACTCAGATGTTGTTCAGGTTGACCCCTCTGAAAGAAATGATAAATGACACATTCATTAATTTTTTAACCACAGTATCATGAAAGTTTGATGTTTGTTCTCACTTCTCTTAGCTCCCTGCAGCTGTTGGAGAGGCACCCACATTTGGTTTCTCTGAAGAGATTGTGGTCAGGTTCTTCAGTCCTGATGGGGTAGGAATATTGATTGTCCCTTTTCTCTGTCTGCATAGCTTTTATCATAGCTTTTGTCATTACTGAACATGCTGTTCTCGAAAACTGGTTCATTCATCTCACCATTTATTCAAAAACTGATAAGTTCTACTTGCTTATTTTAATGGTGTTGTGTTGCAGTATGATAACCTGTCACGACTATGTCTTGCTCTGACTGGTATGCAAATTTTTAAGAGAAATGGGATTTGCTTTTTGTTTCGATATTTGTCAAATCATTGATCAATGTAAACCAAATTGCTTGAAAAATGGGAATGGAAAAATTTACAGCAGGATACATGTAGTTCAAGTTTGTTTAAGACTTGCCACTCATCTAATTTCTCCTTACAGTATCACCCCTGGATCACTCATTAAAGTCATGAGGATAAAGGAAATGATCACTAACTAAAGATGTTCTTGATTGTTAAACAAATTCTCCTTGTCAACATCTTAGGAAATTCATAGTGAACAGTATAGAGAATTGCATTCTTGTGTTAGGGTGTAAAGGGTTAAGAGGGTTGACATGAATTAAAAGAAAAACTGTTAGCTCAATTGGTTAGAGTGCTGGACTGTTGTGTGGGAGGTTGAAGGTTTGAGCCCCGGCTGGACCAACACTAAGGTCTTAAAATAACTAAGGAGAATATGCTACCTTTCTATTATGTCAAGAAATGGATAGACATTCTAGTCTTCTTGGATAAGGAAGAATAAACCGTAGGTCCCGTCTCCTGCTTCTATTAATTAGTAATTTTGGTTAGGCAGGGGATGTTAAAGAACCCACTCACGAGATTACTGTGATGTGGTCTGGCCTGTTTACTGGGAATTTGGGGAGGGGGGGGGGGGTCTGGCCTTTTCATTGTCAATTTGGGATCCACCAAAATTGGCTAAAGCTGTAGTGGTCTCCCTGCCTGAGATAATTAGGTGAAGCTAAATAAATAAATAAATAAATAAATAAACTGTCACAGCTAGGATATTCACAACAAACCATAAATTTCACAAAATTATGTAACCTATTTTGTTCAAACTTTTCTCTGAAGTAGTAACTAAAATATTTATATTAAAGTTGAAAATGTTTTTCTATAGTCTAAAAAGATTTTTTAACCCATTTGTTATTACATAGTACTTGGTGTGTTTAACTGTTTATGTATACATGTACTGTTGACATTCCTCAATACATAAAGTGCAAGTACTGTGTACAGTTAAATACAGTGTTATCCCTCACTGATTTGGTGTTTTTTCTTCTTATTTTAGCCCTTGAAAAGAAATGAAACAGTTCTTCTTAATTTTCTTGAGTGTGTCATGGGTACTGATGCTCCCCTTTGCTATGTTTGGCTTGGAACCATGCAGAAAATGGCCAATGCTGCGAAATGTAAGTATTTATGCATGAACATACCTTGTTGTTATGTTTTTGGTTTTCTTTCTTTTCATTGCTGTTTGGGACTATGAAGGGTTCTTAGCACACAAGACGTGAACAGTTTGAGTAGCAGAAACAAGATAATTTGGTTTTATCAACTAGGTTGATAATGTAAATTGCCTGTTGTAAAGAGTTCAAAGCTGACATTTGAGTGTTAGCCCTTTGTCCGAGCAAATGGGGAAAGTCTGTTCAGAGGAAAGGGTATGGGCTGGGTGAGCAAAGAGGTAGAAGGGAGAATGAGAGGAGAATGGTAAGGAAGAGTTAGAGATAAAGTTTTTAGGCGAGGAGTATGGATCCATTTTTTCAGTTTATTTTTAGTGTTTTTTCAGAATTTTTTTGCAGAGATTGAATTTTCATTTTCTTTTTATCTTCAGGTGAACATCAAATTCCATGTCAAGTTTGCAAGACAAAGCCTGTTGTGGGCTTCAGGTAAAGTGATGTGTTTTAGTAAATATACAGGTACAGGTATAAAAAATCATCTGCCAAAATTAGGAAATAAAAGGTGGAAGTTGCCTTTGTGTGATTGTATGAGAACACTGGAAAACTGGACCTCTCACAGTTTTTATTTTACTTGAGGAGGCACCATTGTCTTCTTGGTCTCTCTGTCTTTGTGTGAGTTAGTCAGACTACTGGAAAACTGGACCTCTTACAGTTTTTATTTTACTTGAGGGGGGCACAGTTGCCTTCTTGGTCTCTCTGTCTTTGTGTGAGTTAGTCAGACTACTGGAAAACTGGACCTCTTACAGTTTTTATTTTACTTGAGGGGGCACAGTTGTCTTCCTGGTCTGTCTTGGTTAGCTTTTGTATTGAAGGTCTGGGTTCACGAACTGGCTTGGCGTGACTGAGTTGTACTTTTTGAGAAAACCCTTCATTATCATTGTGTGTGTTTAGCAAACGGGTTACATCCTCCCAGTTTGCTTGTGCTGCATTCCCACCCACCAGTTTGCATACAGTAGCATTTTTCAAATACATGTACTGTATATCGTTCTTAAAGGATCATAAAGTTAAATGATTATGGCTACATAAATTGCACATCATGTTTCAATTGCTTAAGCAGACTTTGACCCACACAAACACACAGTGTCATCATTAAGTGAATCTCGTAGTCATCTTAATAAGTGTTTCTAGCTTCCCAAAAACTTCAAGGTTTCCACAACTTAGGACAACATACTGGTGTCTTCATGATGTGGCCACGTTCAGTATGAAACTTGTCTCTTGATTCTTTAATCTCCTCTCCAATAATTGAACCAATTAGATGTTCATTTAAAGTCGTGTTCCTCTTTTTTTTTAAGGTACAAATGTCTTCACTGTTACAATTACACTCTCTGTCAGGTAAACTCTTTGTTCCTTTATTTATTCTCTCACAAAATAATGTAATTGTAGATTGCTGCCTGTTAGGCGCCTGTTATTTTCAAGTTCTTTTATGCTCAGGGTTTGCACGGGTCCTAGAAAAACTTGGAAAGTCTTGGCATTTTATTTTGACATTTTCCAAGACTGGAAAGTCCTGGGAAAAGACTACAAGTCCTAGAAAGTCCTGGAAATCTGCTTTACTCAAGCAATAAAGTTTTCACAATTTGCGCTTTAAGAATTGTATGTAGACCGGTAGGAGAACTGATTTTGAATTCTTGGGATCGAAAGGGTTTAAGGCTAAGTCCTAGAAAATTAATCTGAGTTCTGGAAAAGTCCTTGAAATTTGTTTCTAAAAAGGGCGTGAACCCTGTATGCCACAATATCGAGTTAGGTCATGGAAAACGACTCTATTTGGTAAGAAGAAGATTAACCGGCATGTTGTTTGACTTTCCAGGACTGCTTCTGGAGAGGAAAGTCTTCACAAGGCCATAAACAGGATCATGATGTGCGAGAGTATTCCACTTGGGTAAATAAATATTTTAATTGTACAATTGTTTTTACAATTTCATTTCATGGCCATATTCCCAGTGTTCTCCCGTATTTTAAGCATGACAGGTAAAATAAATTTTCAAACCGGTTAAGTAATCCTTTTACTTGTTGAATTTTCAAGAATTCCAAGCAATTTTAAACGGTTATAAGAGGTACTACAGGCGGTAAATGTTACCGGTTACTACCTGAAAGGGAGAACACTGTATTCTAGTGCTCGCTTGTTGAATAGCATCTTCATATTAACCCTTTACACTGTGAAGAGTAAGCAACATCTTAATTCTCCTTACAGTGATACTGCTAAATTATTCACTAAGATCATGAGAATAAAGGAAATGATCGCCAGTCAAGAAGTTTTGATTGTGGAAAAAATTCTCCTCGTCGGCTCCTAGAGAAATTTTTGGAGAACAGTATGGAGAATATGCATACTGATGTAAGAGTGTAAAGAGTTAAAACTGATTCTGCAAACGATTCAGTGAAGCTCATGCTCGTGCTGAACATCAGGGGTTCAAGGTGTAAAGAAATCTTTCTGTTTTGTTACACTTCTGTCGCAATACGCGCATTGAAACATTTTCACGTGATTGATGGCACGTGACTTGCACGTGTACGCATGCATTTTTATTAACCTTGATGATTTGTAATTTCCGTGATTTGTGGGTCATCCGCGTGTAATTCCCACCTGACGCTCCTTACACATTTGCTATGGTGTTGACACGGAGGGTTTTTGCGACAATCAGGAGCTGTTTTAATTGGTGATCATTTCCTTTATTCTCCTGACCTTGATGTTTTATTCAGCAGTGATGTTGTTAGGAGAAAGACGATGCTAATCACCCACAAGGGCTAAAGGGTTTATCAAAGTGATTGTAAAAAGAAGGTTGGGATTCTAGATCAATATCGGTATCTGGGCAACTGCCTACCTACCCCTCCACTAACAACAGTAGTCAATTGATAATAAGTTAGGGTTAGTGTTGGGTTAGGGGAGGGGTAGGTGAACAGTTTCCCAGACACTGATATTGATCCGGGATTCATACCAATCGCCTTCGAGTGAAAATATCCTCTGCTAAAACCAAAACGCCCCCTTTCCCTCTCCGAAAAAAAAGGGAAAAATTATAAGGAAGACTCCTTAGGCAATTTCTAAAAATGCTAAATTCTTGTTTCAGAACGCGGGCGAGAGAGGCAATTCTCTCCGAAGTAAATTTCTCTGCGGTGGAGGACGAAAGAAACGACCTTCCCTGCCAGAGTACCCCAGGGAACCAGAGCCTAATAAGACACTAGATGTCACGAACATCATGTAAGTATGATAACATTTAGCCGGATGTGTCAGACGCTGTTTCCCAACGAATCCTGTGTTTTGCTCGAGACGCGAGGTCGAGAGATTCAGATTAAAGTACTGGCAAGAGATATTTAGTAGTTTCGAAGGAGTTACATAAATTTAGTCTTCAAAATACGTGTCGATGAAGCAATTTTCAATTTCAAGTTAATTTCGAAGCGATCCGGTATTGGTTTGGTTTTGCTTTTCTTCGCTTTGTGATTGGTCTAGAAAACTCGCGCTACTTTCTCAACCAATCAGATTCAAAACTGAAATCTATGACGTGTTGGTCACCCGAGTTTCACGTGCTTATGGCAATGTGGGTGTTTTAACTGGGTTCTGCGTGATATTTCCTAGCTTCTGATTGACTGTTGGAATTACTTTGGTGAATCGAAATGCGTTTTGTTATCCTTACTAAGTACTCCTCGTCTACTTTTTGTTTTATCTTACCTTTTTGGTGTTGAAAACGTTTACGGCTACCTTGTAAATAAATGGCGAAGTAATATCGTGATGTAAGCCGATGAAATGGTACCAGTGTGGGAAACCTGACAAAATACTGTTTGCGAACTTAGCTAAACATTCGTCTGCCTGAAGGGGAATTTCTTGAGGCAAGATTCTCTGTTGGTAGGAGCTATGAGAAGGAGGAAATTTTGGGGAAAAACCTAGAGTAATTTTATCGTCACCCGGGACTTCCGCGTCACCGTGAGGACAACTCTACTAACTACATGTACGTAATAGAGTGACACATCTCGGGCCAATTTGAGCTACGTTTCAGTAAAAGTAGTGGATTGATGAGGTGAAGAGCTGTGCACGAGGATAGATAACGGATGTAAGGAAACGAAGTTTTCGTCCTTTTCTACTGATGACGGCATCCTTTTCCGTGTTGAGTAATCGCTTATTTACATTGTGTCGAGACTTGATACCAAACGCTAAAGCTAAACTGAACATTTGATAAGTTTTTATTATTTTTCCAGTTGGCATTTGAAGATAAAGGAACGCCCGTTTACCTACTTTCTCGACCACAGGCTGATATTAACATTTGTTTTTTACTGTCGTAAACAATGTACACGTCAGAGGAACTCGATTGGATGAAGTTATTTGATTGCAAAAAGCTGTATCGATGGGCGGTCGGAGGGCAGATGAGACTAGGTTGGTTATCAACACGACGCTGATTAAGGGAGACAATCTTCAAAAGCTGATGTTGCAAGCTTTAGCCTCCTTATTATCTTGATAAATCAGTTTGAGAGCTCTACTCATCCTGTATCGGGTGATTCGAGAGTCAAAAGCAAGGCGATAAATAGAATTTCGTTTTGACGGAAAGTTTCTTTGAGATTGAGTTGTAGAACCATGAAGCTCATCTCTTGTTGTCAACATGCACGGTCTTATTAAAGGTTCTTAACTACCAAGATTTCTCGTGGAATTCAAAGAATCATTTTTGACCACAAGCAATGGAACATTTCGGGAAAACGAGCGAATTTGTTTTAAAGATGACATAGAAAGATGTTTGTAAATCTCTGAAAGTTTGAACCTTTTAGAATGAATGTTTCGAGTTCCAAATTATGGCAATTCTTCAGTTTCAAATGCAATTTTTTTTGGAGAACTTGTCCAACAATCAAGAGCCTCTTTAGTTGTTGATCGGCGCCGTTATTCTCGTGACCTTAAAGTGTGATTTCGACGTAATGTTGTAAAGAGAAATTAGATGCTAGTCACTCTTAAGGGTCAGAGGATTTAGAGGAAGCCGAATTTCAATTTCCTGATAAACACGACGAACACTGAAATTTCCTTTATTTTCTTTTCAATGTACACTTTTATCGTAGTATTTGGTTTAGGTTTTTTTTTATATCGACAAACTTTGGTCTTCTAATCTTGGAACAACACTTTGTTTCTTTAATCTTGGAATTTAAGTTTTTGATTTTACTTTCATAACCGACGTGGAGAGAAATTACAGAAGGATTGGTTGCCTGCAGATCGTTTCACAACGCCAAAGTGTTATTCGTGAGATAATCTTTACTTACTTTTAAAGAAGCAGCTAATTTGATAATGGATTAGCTGAGTTCAATAAATGATAACAAAAGTGGCAAAAAATAGATACACTTGCTACATTTCACGGTAGATTTTGCAAGGATGATTAATGGAATGACGCAATTGGCTAAACGAAACCCCGCGGTTTCTGAAAGACGCAGCAATATTTTTTTGTTTTATCTATTTTCATATGATTTGTGTTTATTGCCTTCGTCGAGTAAACTCCATGTCTTCATGATTGGCCGAAATGTACTAAATATTTAACATCACCGATTGCGATCTGAAGTAACAATTAATAATTTATTTATGAGCTTGAAAGGAAGTTTTTATGTTGACCGTAACATTGCGTAGCGCGATGAAACTTCGATTGCAAAAATTTGTTTTCGACACAAGTTTAGTCTAGAATGATCTACAAATTGCAAAGATGGAATTCTGGTTTGGTTTCTGCGCTAAACGACCCGTTCTACGTACCGAGAGGAAAGTTGAACTAGGATGAATTCCCCTAGCAGTAGTTCAAACGGTAGCAGTTCTAGTGGTGGTCGCTCGAGTGAGAGGAGTTCAAACACTAGTAACAGTGGTAGCAGTAGTGGTAGCAGTGGCAGCAGCGATGATTCTTACTCGGAAAAGCGGCTTTTTATAACTTTAAAACCAAACGCTCGTCAGACATGCTATATCTTTACGCGTCCATTAAGAGTTCGCGTCAAAGGCGGTGGAATTACGTAAGTGAACAATAAGCTGAAGAGAAAAGTTATATGAAACCTTTCTTTTCAAAACAACAAATGTCTTTGTTGCTCTTAAGAATTGAAGTACATAAATGCCGTCTATTGTCTACTCTTGGAAGGGCGTATTATTTGCAGTCGTGCCTCTTTGGCAACGAAAAGTGTTTTTATGTGAAAGGTTGATTCTTTCGTGTCGTCTGTGAATGTTTTCGCTTCTTCCGTGAATAAATTTAGATTAAAGTGGGTTTGTAATTGCTTATCGCAATTACGTTGTACGGTGTTACTTAGATAACGGTACCGAGGAGTTGAATTAACGAATTATCTTCCCATTAGAAAGAGGCGGTTTTCATATTTGGAGACTCTAACAATATAACGTAGTTGAAAATCGTTAACTGCTTGTTTAGGTTCAGAATTTAAATTTAGTCGATTCTACCTCGTTTTAAAATTCCGTGCGGTTTTTTTTTTTTAGAGATAGCTCTATGCCTCGCTCACATTCTCAAACATCACAAGAAACGTTTAATAAGTTTCTCAAAGTTACTGAATATTATTATGTTCGTCGACAACCATTTTACTGGGTTAAAAGTTGTGTTCAGAGACTGGAAATCTGATGTATTTTTGATGTACTTTTCCTCTGCGTATTTATTTCATTTTAATTTTTGTGGTATCATTTATAGGAATTTAAAACGCCAAGATTCCATTTAACTTAGGCTCCTTCTGTTTTACTTTTGTGTTGGCAGACCTCCGTTGCCTTCAGATCTTTCCGGTCCAAATCAATATGTTGATTACGTCGCAAGCTCTACGTCACCCGAGTCAGTGGATACCTCAATGGAGTCGTCACAGCCAACTAAAATGGCGGAGGATTTGGACGGAAGGTAAGGTTTAGTTGGCTCGTTTGTGTGACTAACAAGGAATTTCTCTTTACATTATTTAAACTGTTTCAACAGACAGGTGAGGAGAAGAGGGAAAAATATCAACAAGGGGCGGTAGTTGCTTGATTTAACACCAAATTCTCCTAACTAGAATCACAAGCAGCACATGTGGAACAGTACTGAGAATTAATATTTAGAACTCGGGAGTGAAAGGGTTTAACGAAATTTCCATGGCTGGAGCAGAATGTGGTTAAGTCTCTAGTAATGAGGGCCAGCTGGCAGGTTATCAGTAGGTTTAAAAATAAACCACTCTCCGAGTAAAAATAGAAAGGAAAAAAAAGGGAACCCAGATCTTTCCATCAGGATAGTAGAGTCTTTCAAGTTATCTGGCGCTAAAACCGCTAAAACCGCGGTAATAAAGGTAACAGTTTTCCTGTCTTTTCTGGACTTTGAGAGTTGGTAATTGCTTGAGGTCTTCATTCATACTCGATAAGAAAAAAAGGATAAAAAAAAAGAAACAAACGAGGAAAAGGCATCTTAATTTAATCACATGTGTTACTTCTTGCACTTGATCGGCCAAATGAATGTCGCGATAATTTGGTTTCATCAACAGAGTGGATAATGTAAATTGGCAATCGTAAAGAGATTCGTAAGCCGACTTTTCGAGCGTAAGTCCTTCGTCAGAGTAAATTAATGTCGGCTTGATATCTTGGAAGTGGGTTTTAGTTGACCATATCTACCTCTTAAAATAACCCCGGGTTACTTAAAACCCGAGTTGAAGTTGAATTACTGCGATGTGTAAGGACGTCTTTTAAGATGATAGTTAAGAAAAAAATTAAGAGAAAGGAAACGGAAACAAAAATGAAGCTTTTAAAAAGACGGTGGAATCGGTATCTACAGATTATAATTGATCGTTAGAAAAAATTCGCAGAAAGGAAGAGCACTTTGAAATAATTCCATGCAAATCCCTAAAACGATGGCTGTCATTCAATATCGAACTTTCTGTTGAGAAAAGAACATTTCCAGCTTAATGAACGATAAATCAATAAGTGTCCGATGCTTTGGCGACGTTCTTTCCTATCTATTTAGTGAGGAAATTCGTTTCGTGTCTTTCAGATGGAAATTAGGATTTGCGGAATTAATTCTGTTAAATTCAGGAAACAAATATTTCAATCTTTAATATGAGCGGTAAGAAGCTGCAAACTTTGATGTGTGCTATAAAAGGTCAAGCAAACAAAATTGGACACCCACCCTAATGAAGCGAAACAGGTTTTTTCCCCTTTGAAATGAAAATTTGCATCGAACGAAAATAGACTTTTTCAAGTAGTCGAGCAAAAAAAGGAGACAAATTGTTCGAGTCATGTACTATTTGTTTTTCTTAACGACAATGAAATTCCCATTTTTTTCGTCCTTTATTGTCATAAAATTTATCTAATATTTCTATTTGCTTGTCTCCCAAGAGCAATAACCCTAGCCTATTATTCGTGGCTATTTTGTTTTCATTTCGTAAGGCGTGGGAAAAAAGACTTACAGCACACCTTTCAGATATGATCTGAAATCATTTTTCTGGCTTCATCGCTTCCCCGTGGCGATAATTGCCATTATCTTTATGAAGGTGAATTTGACCAATTGAAACGAACAGTGCATGTATTCTTTAAGTGAGTGAATTTATTTCACAGTCGTTGAAAAACTCATTATGAATATGTAGATTTGTTTTATTAACACCTGATAGCGAGCGATACTAAGTATACTCAAACAGCAAGCTCAGCTACTGAATACGGCGGTGGAAGCTGGCAAAGAACGCCCGCAAGAAGTTGTGTATCGCCGTTCGTGTTCCTCGTCGCACGAAATCGTATTTTATTATCATGCCCAACGGTAGTTTTATTCCCCATTATGTTGGGCGTAATTTTTGGTTGTCTGATTCCAGAATGGATGATGAGCACAAGTTGATATCAAGATATGCGGCTAGGTAAGTTAATAAAATCCGTATTTCATGACTGGGTTACAAGCTAAATGTGGTTTTATGTACATGAGACCCGCTTTTTTCACTCATGCTGCGTAGTGGTCGGGTCAGGCTTGGCTTGGGTTTTTGTCTTTGTCTTGGATGTCTGTCGATGAATACCTTTCCAATTTTTTCCGTGAAGGTTTGTTCAAGGACGGCGTACTTTGAGTGGGTTGTTTGTGATAATGATATCTCCCTTCAATTTTTCGTGTAGCCTTATTTTATTATGTTCTTGTACCTATTCATCATTTTTATGAAAGGAAGGCGACTCTTCTATCCCCATCTCCGCAATCGTATCACAAAACTAGAATACGGTCTTGAATTTTACATTCTTTACCTTCTTTTGCATTAATGCGTATTCGCTTTCGAAACTTGAGCTGATCCAAGATCTCAAACTGCTTAATTATTCTCACGAAGATTGATGGTATTTCTTAAAAATATTTTAAGAACAACTTTCTAAGTTGACAATCTTTCTTGTCATTTAAATTTCCATCACAGCAGTGCTTTGTTTTTCGCTTAGCCACATTCATAGAACATCCACACAAAATCTTATGGAGAACTAAGGTTTCTAGAAATTATGGAATGAATGTCTGGTGGTCTACCAGAGGGATAAATTATTTTAAGCTTTGTTAAAAAATGTTTTGATAAACGCGAGTTTGATTTCTTAGTGACAACTGCGTTGACTTACAGTGAACGCATTCTGTGGTCATTGTTTGAATAATATCTTTTTTTTTTACTTGGGTCGTTTGGATGAATTCCGCTTTAGATTTGAAAAGAAAAGTTTTCATGTTTCGTTTGTTATATGAAGAAGAAAAACGGCGCTATTGAAAATGTGACAAATGTGAGTTGTGTATACTGTTTGCTAGAAAATTTCGCCGCCGCGTCCTGTGCGATTGGTCGTGAGTGATTTCGCATTAAGACACCGCTAATGAAAGATATTTTAATTTCTTTGGTGTGATTTTAGCCTACCACAGATTCCATGAATTGAATACGCCTATTCTACCTAATGACTCTTAAAAAAAAAATAAAAAAATAAAACTCGAAAAAACATCGTTTCATTTGTGCCTGTAATTAAATGGCAGTTTCAATCATACGTTTTGCATCGATCTACTCCGTTGAATAAATGAATTAAATTCAGTTGACCTGAGTATGTGTTTGCCCGTACAAGAAAAATAAGTAACAATTTGCAAACGATTGGTTAGATTTCGTGGTTTCCATCTTAATCCCCAGTGAATTAGTTTTTTTTTTTAAAGCGACCACATGTGTATCTGTCCTATATTTGCTTAACCCATGCTGAGCAAGTGAGAAAGTTAAAATAATTTTATTATCGCCGTTCTTAGTGTCACGAATCTCCATCTGAACGCGAAAGGATAAAACGAAATGTTTTCTCTATCGAGTGCTTCTAACCGGATCTTGTTGATGTAATGTTGTTGGCCTAAAATTTTTTTTATTTTTCTTTTATCTAACGATATATTGCTATCTCTTTGTTGTTGCATTATGCTCGCTCATGGACAGACTCGCAGCCAATTCGGTAAGTATCTTGTAGTAGTGTTTCTGACTTGTCTTTAATGTGACATATTCACAATCTTTTTGAGATCAGAGAACGTCTTAGTGTTTTAGTCATAACACATCCATAGGGTTCCTTGTTTTGCAGCGCGCTGATTAACATCGAATTTTAATGAACAACAAATCGAAATAGATAACTTTGACTTTCAGAATTGATGAACATAAGGCCTGCTTTACACATTTAAATGCTTTGCTAAGATGCAGTAGTCAGATATGTGGGATTTGTGAATTTTTTTCTTTTTAATCACTACCTCAGCGCATGAAGTAAACTATCGTTTGTAGCTAGTTGGAAGAATTATCAATTGATGATTTTCTCGGTCAGGATAGCCAATAGTTGGAATGGACATCATGCCGTGTCCGTTTGGATTTTTATTAAGGGTGTGAAAGGAATTTCTTTTTCTCGGGGTATTTCATTATCTTACACGGGTAAATTAATCGCAGGTGACCTATGCAACGAGCAATCTAGTGATCGCTTTATAATTACAGTGAGCGCAATGTGTGGGAAGTTATCTCTCAAAGTCACGCAAGCATCAAGTCGTGAAATGCTAATCTAGACCCACGAAAGCGCAAAGTATTTTTCGGCCCACTTTTTGGTTGAAATTCTCGGTTTATTTTTCGGTTAAAAGGGTCTTCAGTTGACTCCATACCTCCCACATACATCCCTGTAATATATCCTTCCTTTTGGAAAGCACAACTACATTTCTAGTGTTGAGTTTTGCGCTTGAAAAATGAGTGTTCTTAGCAATTCAGACTCAGTTCGTAAGGAAACAGTGTGGCATGACAAAATCAATTTGCACTTTCAGAAAGAAATTTTTAAGAGGCTCACAGGCGTAGTTTGTAGTAATTTTTTTGAGGAGCAACGTAGTAATCATTTTTGTTTGTTTTTTTTAGCGACAGAAACCGGCCGCTAAAGTGACCAAGTCTCCAAGTCAGTCAAGCATTGACGCCAACAGGGAACAGAGAGAACTCATGCAGACTCTGCAAAACAAAAACAGGTAACAATTTCAAAAGAGAAAATAAGGAAAGAGGAACATATTGAATATTAAACAATAGTAGTTGTTTAATTTTTCATTTGGTGAAAAAGTATGTTATGTCTTCAACTTAGTGAGGTGGCCTATAAGTCGTCTGAGTTAAGTTCTGGTCTCCGGGGCATAAAGCAAAATTCCAAGACCCAACATAGCGCAAAGTTGGTACCATTCATACTCTTGGGTGTGAGAATTCAGTGTCTTGGCTTAGAAAACTTCGAAGTTCATACGCAATGAACGTTCACCGTTCAACGTTTTTTTTGTGGAGATCATTTAAAGTCGTTGCCGGTAATTAATCTGGCAGATTAATTACCAGCAAGGGCATTAGTTGAAGGTGTTTAATTCATTTGTATCTGGCTCCGGATAAGGTTTGAGTCGCATTTGAGGATGTCCTAGGACTCTTAAAATGACTGCAGCATAGTGATCTAGAGCATACACTAGCCTCATCAGTGTCGCGCTTTTTGCTTGCTTTTTTGAAAACGTTCTTTGTGGAAACGAGGAGTAGAGACAGGAAATTTTCAGCTCGATTGCCCACTTAATTCCTGATACAAACAAAGAGAATAATATTCTACTCATAATCTGAGCTCCTGAAATTTTCTTATTTTAAACAGGCTTCTCCTAAAAGAAATTCGACGCTTGCGCGACGAGCATGAGGAAACATCCCGATCAGCGGCCCAAATCGCACAAAATCCCCAGCTATTGGCTGAACTCAAGTTGTTACGGCAACGAAAAGATGAATTAGAATTGCGCATGTCTGCGCTGCAAGAGAGCCGCCGAGAACTGATGGTACAGTTAGAAGGACTGATGAACCTGCTCAAAGTAAGTACCCGTATGAACTATGCAGTGTAAGGTTCCTAAATATGTAAGTTGCGCCAGTGGGTGTAATTGCCTTTGTAAGCAAGCAGGGGACTGGGTACGATTGCCAAGAAAGTGAACCTTAGTAAAGGAAAGGTATTAAGCCCTTATCAAGGGTGGGAAATGTGAGCGACAGTGAAAAAACGTTGCTCAAGGAAGAGAGCTTGCCATGGACCGGAAAGACGCCTTTGCCTGCAATGTTTCAGAGCTCTCTTCAGAATGATAATCTTCGCATTCATCTGGTGTTCAAACCTAAACACGTGAATTTAATGAAAGGTCTAATTTCTGAAAGCTGCTCGTTTTTCATCAGAGTTGCTGTTAAAAACAAGTTTTCTCCCAGTACCGTAATAATTTTTTTACATCATCAATAACGTACACTGAAAGATATTGCCGGGGTGCAAACCTCTTGATAACTTACAGCAAACTACCCTCGCTTTTTTTTTTTTTTGTTCTTCGAATGAGAGTTACCTTTCTTTGTGTTAATGTATCAGAGATTGTGTGAGGCTGGGTAATAGGATTTGCACAAGTACTGCAAGCTTGCGTGTTCAAAAAGTTTCATTTTGGGGCTTTGTCGCTCCTTTCGTTTCCCTGGCACACTGGGCGCGCTTTTCTTCCTCCTCAAGTATGATTACACAGTTAATAACTATAACCGCCGCCCATTTGCCTTCCAAGTTTAGATGTCACGCTGTTTGTGAGCCCAAAAGTAGCTCAGTATTGTTGGCTTGTCAAACTTTGAATTTAGTAGCGCTTTTCGTCCCAGAAGTGAACTGTACTCTACTTCATAGAAACACTTATGTCGCCTTTTGGTATGACCACGCCGTTTGTTATCGAACGGAATATGTGCAGTAGTTGTTTTTAAATTTCTATAAAATTGCGTTTTCTTGAAACTATATTTTACCCTTTTCGTCATCTTGCAACTTAGCAGCAACATTCCTCTTCGCGTTTAAACTGCGACGCCATTTATAAGATATTTTAGGGGCACGTACGAGGGAATTGTTTATTACAGCCGTGAAAAAGGGCGCACAATTGTCTTCACAGCATCAGGAAAAATGGCATGGTAAAACTTGGCTTGACTTGAAACAGAAACGACGAACCAAGCGAATGTTGTTGAACCTCGTCAAAGAGTAAATGAGGGTGAAAGGGAAATTGTTTTGCTAAAATGGGGTTTCAGAAATCTATAACGTGAAACTGGGAGCATTCGTTTTCAATTGAGAGAAAATATGGGACAGCTTCGAAGTGTTCATGGCGTTGTATCTTCTACCGATGGTCGTGGCAGGTGGTACACCCCCTCCTTCTCCCATACCCTTCCCCGCCTATTACCGGAGGGAGAGTGACTGTCCACTTTAATACGTCTGGAGTAGGGAGAAACACTGCCAGTGTTTGGGTGAAGAATTAAACACGAAAGAGCTCAAATTTTCCTGATCTCGTCAGTCATTTATGCTCAGCGGCTTCTTTTTGATAGTGAATCACAAACAGTGATGAACTGTAAGAGCAAAGTGTTTTAATGTGCTTTTACTTTCAAGTACAAAGCTTGACTGGTGGAGGGATTTCTTTGGATTAATTTTAACCATAAACTTGTAACCATATGTAAGCTCTTTATACAATTATTTTTGCTTCCTTGTTAACTCAAGTCAGTGACAGTTAAACCTATTTATTGTTTTTTTTGTGTTGTCTTTTTTTCTTTACTATACTTGTAACGAGGACTGAACAAAGTGGATTAATGGAAAGTGAACTTTTATGAGTGTTGTTTATTTTGGTTCTTTTGGAAAGATAGGAATTTTTTATTTTACGTTCATACGTTTACATGCAGTAGTCTAATTTCTTCAGCTACTAATTTTTGAATTAATTTTGTGCATGTGAAACCTTTTTTGGCATGAAACTTACGATGCCCTGAAAAAAAAAGATATGGAAAAAGCAATTAAGCGAGACGGTGCCCTCGAACAAAAAAAGAAAAACTCAGAAATTATGTTCAAGTCTTGGTCGTGTTTTATTAATCCACTTTGTTCTGTCTCTTTGCAGGCAGAAAACATATGAATCTGAAGACGAGAGGACGATCAGTTTTCATTATTATGTTATTTGAAGAACCTACCTTGGAAGATCGCTGTATGCATTGATTCACCCATGGTCTACCTGTAGCTGTTACGTTGTTGTCACGCAACAGTTCTGGCGAAAGATTTCATAACAGCCCTTATAGGGGAAGACCTCTAATAGGCCTACTATCCCAACATATCAAACACCTTCGGTGTTAAATCTGTCTAAGCTAAATTTGTTAGTTGTGTCTCAAAAATATTTCCTTATGGGTGGGATGGGTGGGTGTTTACCATGAATAGGATTAAACAGGAGTCCATAAATTAAATTAAATCATCCCCCTCCACCCTTTCCCTCCCTCCTCCCCCCCCCCCCCCCCCCGTAACAGGTTTTGTTTCATGTCTATAATTCTTGCACAAGTTCTGTTTCGGCCTGAGTCTGAGAATCGAAACAATGAATTGTAGTATGTGCCAGAGTAGCTCATTTTGTTGTTGTTGTTTTTTTTAATTTGTTTTCTATTTTTTTTATTTTAAATTGTAACTAGAATGAATATATTTACATATGTATTTTTTAAGGTTTCGTACTTATGAATTCTTTTCTTAAATCGTTTGTGCTCTATATTCTTTTATATTTTTAATAACTGCGTAATTGTGCGGAGACAATATTAATTTAATCGGTTTTAATTTTTTAGCTTAGAGTTATTATAGTATTCACCAACAGAGTATATAAATGGTTTTAAGCTTCAAGTGATATCACGTGACTTTTGCATTTTAGTCACGTGACTCACCGACCCCCCAAAAATACTGATGTTTATTGAAATGTTCTTTAAAAAAAATGTTTAGAGTCGGCGCATAAGAGCGATTGTTCTTATCTTTGCTGTTGCTTTTGAAATTATTGGTGACATTTCAAAAATCTTTATTGTAAATCCGAAGAAATATGAATTTAGGAAGCATTGTGCTTTGTGTGTTATCGCTTTGGTAATAATAGTATTCAGATTAAAAGGTTACGGGTAAGATAAATTTTCACTTACGACCACTTCAAGGAAATCTGCTAAATGTCGACTTAAGTATTGCAAGCATGAAGTCTAAATCATCTTAACTGAGCAGACCAAATTTTTTCCTATCACATCAGGAAGAAACGTCTTGCGAGCTCGTCAAGCTACTCGCACTGCTTTAACTTGTGAAATAATTAGAAGTGTCAAACTGCGGTTTAGTAAACGCTTTGCAGAGCAACTTTAACAAACGGAAAGAAAGGCATTGGTCATAAAGTATTAAAAAAGTGAAGTTTGATAACCTTGTCAATTGAACTAGTGTT
The DNA here is from genome assembly GCF_964200805.1 of Pocillopora damicornis. Classification (NCBI taxonomy): domain Eukaryota; kingdom Metazoa; phylum Cnidaria; class Anthozoa; order Scleractinia; family Pocilloporidae; genus Pocillopora; species Pocillopora damicornis. The sequence continues at coordinate 12,813,919 of NC_142677.1, read as the reverse complement.
TTGTTTGTGAGAAGCAAACTCTTGCAGAATTTTTTTTGCCGATAGATCTCACTCAAGGTAATGAGGGAGATCAATGACTCTATTTAGGTTAACAGTATTTGCGGATATATCACTTGCTAGTTCAGTATTCCCTTGATTCGTCGCTCCCAATCTTGGTCTCTTCTTCGACCCAGGAATACGCGCTCTGCCTTAAACGCAACTCTTTTAACGTGATTGATGTAGAAAACTCGCTCTCGCTCTTGCTCTTAACCAATCTGACGCCCAATGAAAACCAATCGTGACTGGGTCACTCGCGTTTTCCAGCGCTTCAGGCAGGTTGCTTGTTTTTACTTTAAGTTCTTAGTGGCTCCTGGTGATATTTTCTTTACCATGGTGGCTGTTCTGATTGCTTTGGGTTCGGTTTTATGACACCTAATCGAAAACCGCTCTAATTGACCTACTCTTTCCTATACTAGGTAAACACTTCCATCCACTCCCAAGGTCACAATTATATCTTCTTACAAATCCAAATATTTATCCTTTGTTCTCGAGAGTCTGACACTAAAGGGACTGCTGCTGAGACTACTGGACTCAATACCATCCTAGGTAAATGCTTATGCGACCGAAGGTCAGGGCCAGCACTCGGTGATTGCGTGGTAGTTTGTGACAGTGATTTTGATGGAGCCTATGGAAATCGAAGTTTGTGATTTAGCTGTCCGCGTTGTATTAAGTTTAAGTCGCAAGCTCCTTTGCCCAAGGAGTCCTTGAAAGCCTCCTCAGTTTTGGTCAGCTTAAGCTATTTTATCTGTGGATTAAATTACTTGCTTGTTTATGTGGGATGATTTCTCAGGTGCAATATGGCAAATATTGCCTCTGATCGTTAAAAAAGAATTTGTATTCTGCGTTATATTTCGCTCGCCGAAATTGAAGATAACAATGAAAAAATGTATGTTACTGGAAGATTTTCAACATGAGTGATAAGATGAAGTCTCCTCCTAATGCTTTACACTTAAAACAGAACATTCTATACTAATCTACAAGTTCATGATATCAGTCCCTGATGCATCAGACTATAAGCTGTTATAGCCTCAAAAAGGGAATCAAACTATAAGATTAGTAAAATTTCGTTGGGAGATAACGAATTCTAGCTTTGAATTGATATTAGAATTGACAGCTTGCGGTCGTGGAAATTTTTGAAAGTGTTTTAAAGAATAGTTAACTCTTTCTTCTCTAGCAGTTATCGGTATTGTTATTTCTTTACAAGTTTGATACTCAATCATAGGTATTGGTGATTAGAATTGTGAAAATTATTACCTAGTGGTTGATGTCTTGATAAAAGACAAATTCTCTGGTATGATATGTGTGGGTATCAGTCGGGAGAATTAGCTTCCAGATCGTTAAGTGAAAAGTAACTAGGAGCAACAAAACCTGATTACTCCTCAGAAGCTGAAAGTGACTTTTACCGATTTTTTTGCTGTGTCTCATGTTCCAGGATCATCTTAATCCCTGTAGGGAAAAAAAAGAATCATTTCTAGAAGGTGGAAGGTAACCACCTAATTGGAAAGTGAAATTAATCACAGGTGTAAAACATAAATGTATGAAGAAAGATGTATTTCATCTATATGTGATCAGATTTCTTGTGGGAAGTTAAGAACTCTGTAAGATTTGCCTCGCTCCTTGAATGTGGTTTCATAGGTCAGTTGGCAGTAGCGCGCAAGTAGTATCTGGGAGTCACTTGTTTATTTACCGTGGAACCGCGATTTTTTTGGTCTTCTGTTTATGCTATCTATTCAAACTCAGTGTAGCTCTGAGGATCATTTCGTTGTTTGTTTAGATGGACAGGTTTTTATTTGGCCAGTTTCAAGTGACAAGTAATGTGACTAACCTCACCTTGCAGTGAAACCTATAGTTGTGGTTATTTTTATGGAGTGAGAGGTTGTACGATATCAGTTGAAAGACAGATTTTCTAAGAACTTGCAATAGATATTGTCTTCCCATGTATCTGACTTTAGTAAGGATTTCTTTAAGCAAATGAAGGGCAGTAACTGAATAATCCTTTTCAACTGCAATTATCCACTATTAGTGATTGTTGGCTGTTGTTACATCGTCACTACATATCTATTATGATGCTATGAAATAAATGAAGAAATCTGAAGGTGATTTTCACTAATAACTTGAAGTAGGTTAATTAACCCCACACCCAATTTTATTCAGTGGTTTACAAGGTCAGAAGGCGAGAGAAACGTTTCTGGATCTTAAAAAGTTTTACAATTTTTTTGTGTGTCCAACCCAAGCAATCTTTTCAATCTTAATCATTCTTGTCCCTACCGGGCTTATTATTGCTTCCTTTGAGTTTGTCATCATGGTAAACTCCCTCTAGTGACCAAAACGGAATTTCTCCTTACAGCACTGCTCCATTTTCAAGCAGAGAGGTGATGAATAAAAGGAAAAAATGTAAATAAGGGATACTGTTGAACGCCCAATTCTTAGAGCTTAAATTCCAATTAATACATGGTGGACTATGTCGGAAATTGATTTTTTTAAATCTTTAGATGGAAAGGGTTAAATTTGTACCACCCAGGGACGACACGTTTCAACCCATTTGAACGACCTAAAATGCAGCCTTGCACTGCCAATGTCCAAAGAGTGAAAGTCGCTGCTTACTTAAAAACCGTCTTTGATGTGGATACACTTATCGATGTTGCCGTTGTTTTTATCGATTGTAGAGCGGCAAAGTTAAAAGGAACTGGGCGACTCATCTCGCTTCGTTTTGAACTGTTTTCAGACAAACTAATTAAGATAAAAGAGACAGTTAGTAATTGACTGCATTCCGTCGTGGAATGTAAAGTGCAAGCTAACCAATCATAAACATGCTTATATAGTAGAGGAGCCCTCATCTAAAGATCTATCGACCGTTTGTCGGTTATTTGATCAAGTGTTTTTCCCCCAAGCCTCTCAAACACGATGAAGATCAAACTTCTCGTTCTACTGTCAATACACTCTTAATCAGACAGTCGAGGAGAAGATTACAAAGGATCAATTGTCTGATCTTGAGTTACTGCCACTTCATTAGTGCGCGCTGTGAAACAGACAAAAATATGTGGGCACGCAGATTTTTCATTTTTAAAATGGATCGTTGTGGTGAAAAATAAGAACCAGGTCTTATATACTGGTGATATTTCATCCTACAGTTTTAGTTACATTAGCTCATTTGCATTCCACAGGCTTAGTAGTTGAAAGATGGATTTGAGATAATGGCACTGATATTGGTTTGACGAATCATGTTATATCGATATTCCTCTAGGATCTCGAGTATTCTTTGTCATTTTCAAAGTGATAGAAATATCAACGTCGCCATGTAAATAAGATTTGTAAAAGCCAACTTGAACTGAGTGTACTTTCAGAAGCAAGAAATGATTTAAATTAAGAGTTTTCAGATAAGATTTTAGTAAACCATGTTGTTATAACGAAGAATTTGATGGTTCAGTTTTCGATGATGGACGTACAATGTCGATGCGCAGACTTTTCAGTACTTAACCTTTGATAGTTTCACGAGTCGTCTTCTAATTGAGCTTTAAATTAATATATTTGAGAAAGGGTCAATGTCTGTCCCTTTGGAGTTAGACTTTTGTCGAATTTTCTTACGTTATTTCTCCTTATTTACTGTGGAGTCCCATCCAGGGGGGAGTAGTAATACCCGTAGTTGCTTCATGTAAAGTAAAACAGGATCAGCTATGGCTGGATGGGTCACTTGGTTCGAGTATAAATTTACCTGCCTTTACTCTCAGCAGAACATCAGCGACTGCTCCTAATCAATCTTAAATATTTGTTTTTGGAAGTGGTTCCCAAATTTTTGTGGTAACTTCTGTTGGTCGCATTTCATTTCACATTTTCTACAAAATTATATATTTTATAAGCGGTGCCTTTCTTCGTCATGCATCGTCGGTTCAGAGGCAATAACTGCGGAGAAAACTCTCAAAAAAATGCCTTGGGTTTTGGCGCTTTCCTGTTTCAATTCTTATAAAGGAATAAATTGCATTCTTGCAGTTTAACTTATCCTAGCAATGCTATTTCTCACACTCACGAGCCAAACTTAAATTAAAACCTACCTTCCCTTGGAGTTATTTCGTTGTTCATCAATGGATGTTTTATCTTCACTGAGTTTAAGTGTTATTGATAAGATTGTGAGCTTTTTTTTCTTCTTGTGAAGATATTTATGCTATTTGACTGTAAAAGGCAAGACTTAGAAATAGCCTTAGGTGGGGTAAAAAGCTATAAATGTAAGGTCCAAGATAATTAAGCGTTTCAACGTTTCCCTCTAAACCACTATATTACCGTACTAAATTTAACTTTGGTATGCTTTACCGGATGTAAGATATTCGCTTCGGAAGAAAACACAATATTGCGCGAATTATTTAACTTATTATCTTTCCTCGGCATCACTTACATAATTCTTAGGGGCAGGCTTTTTATTTGTCTGTCAACTGCGTCATAGCAGAAACGCTGCTATTTAAATATCTTCAATTTGTAGCTGTTATTTGCTTGCAAAAAATCTGAAGTGGAAACATCTCTTTAAGTTCCCCGGCGCTGCGGCAACCTCGACATGGAAACCAAGGCCATTTCTATAGGAAAAATTTTCAGTTTTTGTAACAACAACAAAGCGTTGTCGTATACTGTGCTTTTTTTCGTTGTGACAAATATTTTAGCGAAGTTTTCTACTGTATTTGAAGCACCATGTGTGTCGTGCACAGTGACAAGGGCATTGTCAGGGTTTGGAGGGTGTTCTTACGATGCAGTTCCCTTTGAGTTTAATTCTCTTAAGGTATGGTTTGTTGATATTATAAGTATTGATGTTGTGTGGCGTTAGTTTTACTATGAAGGAGTTCGTGTTCTCGCTAGGCTTACGCAATTTTTTGGCGCGAAAATTTTTTGTAAAGTGCGTTTATTCCCCTTCAATTAAATCGTTATTTCATTTAAATTTCATATCCCTAACTTGTTTTTAAACCAGAACCGCTTTTTTCCCATTAATTCTTCCGCGATAAGTTCGTTACCGAAAACCGTCAAAATGTAGCAAATTTTTAGTGAACTGTGTCCAAGCTGAGCTCGACTTTGCCAGCTGTGAAAGCTAAAAAACTGATGGAAAGTCAACGAATGGTATGAGAAATGCAATTTAAATCCCATTTTGGAATTTCGAAAGAAACCTCAGAGCTTTCCCCCTTTGCTAAAGCCTTACCATCTGCCTTTGCTCAGTTGAGATTTTAGTCTCAATAAGGTATGGGTGTATGGCCGCCATGCCTTAAAATGTCTACGTCATTTCCGCGCTTGCGGTAATAGTCTATTTGCTTGTCTCATAGCATGTATATTTTTGTCACCATGTGGAAAAGTCGCGTTATGTTGAAACAATCTCTCAGTGGAATAATACGTGAATTCACTTTGAGGCCAACAATGTTTACAGATTCTTTCCCGAAAATGAACGATATCGAATTCGAGGACTTGAGCTTTATTCATCTGTGAATAGATGTTTTATTAGTTACTACGAAAGAGAAGTAAAAAGGAAAACTAGCTGAGTTTTCTTACTAGATTTTGTGAAGCAAAAAAAAAAAAAAAAAAGCAAACGCGGTCTTGTTGTGAAAGTAGTGATTGAGTTATATACTACCAGAAAATTGTGTACATTTCTCAAGTAACAAAGTTAAATTTATTTTAAAATCAGTGAACAACTCTTACTCGGCCATAAATTCTCTCAATGTTTTATTAATGTTTTTAATATAAACCACTTTTAACTTCCCACGAGCAATACCAAGGCATCTTAACTGAAAGTCCAAGTGCTCCTAGGGCCAAAATAAACCACCAGGGCAATCACGTGTTTTCGACGTGGAATGAACGAGATCTGTCTCACGTTCTCTCAGCTACAAGTATTGGAATAGCTTGTGAAGGATACGTGAAGTCTAATGTTCATGAAGGTTGTATTTTATCATCCAGAAGGAATTTTGTGTTTCTTTTCATAATCAGTAGAGTAATACCTTCGTCGACAGTTTTTAAGTTTGCATCTCTTTGCGTTTATCAAATCAGACATCTTTCTTCAGCGTGGGAGCAGGTTAATTAGCAAATAAACTGAACTGAACTATGATCCTGTTGATATTGCTGTTATATCTATAATATCATTACTGACAATTACGTGGTTCTCATTATATAAGTAATGTGCTTGAAGACATTTTTTGAATTTGTCCTCGCGCCATAGTGATTAAATATTTCGTTCTCTTGAACCGAAGATCAATATTGTTTTTGAGAAGACAAAACGTTTGCACGTGTATGTAATTGACTAACGATTTACGTAAAAGGATGGCGTGAGATACATTCGCCTACGTTTTTCTCGTCGAATTCCAGAAAGAAAAAAAAAAAGTATATGTAAATACTTTTTTTTAAAGGTAGCTTTTGTTATTCGTTTGCGTCAATCCTTTTTGTTAAATTCTCCTATGTCGATATTGCCTTTGTGCAGAAACACTTGCTGCACTTCAAAGAGCTGGTCTGCAATGGGTTTAATGAATAGTTGAGATCGTGGGAAAAGATGTTACAGTTATTATTCTTAATGTTAAAAAACTGAATTTTAAAGGAACATGCATCTCTCTGTCTACACAATGTGCGTACATGCGTTATCAGGTAACGCCCTAACCACGATATCACTTTATCTCCTTTGAGCTAGCCTCCTAAGTGAAAAGCACTTAATATTAATAGAGAGCTCGATGCTCGCAATGTATTCGCGGTCGCCAAGAAGATACCAATCTCTCTCATAATTGTTTAAGAATAAGAAATATTTCAACAACTTTCACTGCAGTTTTTGTGTATGAAGTTATGTTTCCATAATGGATACTGGATTTGGGAACATTTACTTTAATAAGCCTCAAGTTGTACGGCAGTGTTTGCGTGGTAAATCGTGTCTTCTGAGGCCACGGAAGGCCGAATAGATAGCTTTGACTTTCGTCTAATTGCTGAGAACATGTTTGTATGAAAGGATATGCATTACTTTGGATTCTCTCTGAGAGAGTATCGTTTTCTGAGGCATCTATTAATTCCCTCAGTTTCTCACAGCTACTAGAGCGAACCAAATGCAGTACCGAATTTCTTTCGATTGAAAAATTGTATTACTCTTTTTTATGTAACCTGCGCTTTTGAAAACCTTCGCCATTCAACTCAATTTTTCACTGATCCTCAGGCCGGTTCACCCCGGGCGCCACGCAGCCCTAAGGCACAGAGAATGGAGGATCAAGGCTCGCCTCTGGATTTCGAAAGGTCTCCTTTGTCCTCATCTGCTGCAGAACCAGGCCTTCGATCGGAGCCTCCTCCGCTCAGTGGAGTAGATGGTGATATCAAGCAAGCGTTTGGAGACCGAGCCACTGGCAGGAACTTGAGAGATGATCTGCTATTGGCTGCTGACAATGTGACTAGTGCGATGTCCTCGCTCGTCAAAGAACTTAATTCTGGTATGTATGTTCATAGGGGTTATAGAGAGGTGTCTCAACTTTGTAACGCTCTGGTTCCATTTCTCACTGTTGTTGTTAATGTCGTAGAAAATTGGTTAGAGAAATTGGTAACCCTTTTGCGCTGATACGTTACTTATTTGTTGGATAATGTATAGATGGTGTCAGAAGAAATAGCATGTTATCAAATTGATAACATTTACCCTTGGTTTAAGGGTAGAAGAGGACAACCTAATCTTGACCCTTGTGCACAAGCCTCCAAAGAGATAAGAATGCCCCTAAAATGAGCGAGGATGATTAAGGAAGGAGATTGTAAATAACAAGTCAAAGCAAGTGGTAGAAATAGAAATCACCCTCACCACAAGTTGTTGAAGAAGATAGATATGTTCTCTATGGTATCGAGTATTATCTTAAAAATAGTTCTAATTCAACTAAGCTGTTGAAATCCGCTCAGTCGTGAATAGTTAGAAAACGTATTTTGTCTAAGCTTTTTGGGGTGTTTATTCGTCAAAAGTATGTAACACTCGACAAACCTTCAACTTAATTTTGTTCTCTTCTTTCTTTAAATAGAGGATGAAGACGAAGCGGTGAATTTTCCCAACGGAAACACAGATGACACTGATCTGGAGGCCCTTGAACAGCAAGTCAATCAGATTAGGGAATCACTGGAATCACAGGAAGCCAGGGAAAATTCAAACCTGACCAATGGAGACATTGTCATGACAGAGCCATCGGAGAAAGTTATCCTTCACGGTCCGAGCAGGAGCGGAAAAACTCCGAAGGGTCGACGAGCAGGCTCCGAAGGCGATACGGATACAGACGATGATGACCTCAACGCTCGCAAAGGAGATTACAAGACCTCGTCCCGATCTCAAATGACGGATGACGAGAGTTACATTCAAACCGACGACGACGAAGGTACCCAACGAACAGATGACGAAGATATGGAGTGGCAGGAATCAATCAAGCGATGGGTCAATCGATAGATGATTGCCAAGAATCGATAGATTGTTGTATATCTAAGATAATAGTGATCTTTATTTTTATATCTTTACTCGACCGTACAATGTCTCTTGTACTGATAATAATTGTGAAATGTGAAATTTTTACTTGGGTTTGTCTCCTTGTTACCAAACTTAAACGGAGTCTTGGCTAGACTTACGTGCACTTGTAACTCTGAAGACCCTCATCAAAAGTGAAAAAGTCTTTTTTTTTTTTTTACATATTTTATATTTACAAGTTTTTTCAAGGGTGTGCTACCTATCTTAACTGCGTGGGCAAGACTGGCCTGCCGAAATAGCAATGAATGCTACCTCAAGCGCAACCTGGTTTCCAGGACGTTCTCCGCTTGGTCAAAACATGCATCTGTAACTTTGCTGAGAAGCTCTTCCTCGGTTTCGAGCAGACAACTAAGCAAGCGGGAACGCTTGGTGACTAGGATACTTTTGCGCTTGAATTTGCTCACTGACGAAGAAAATAGGGGTTTGGTCAAGCAAATTTAAGTCTTTTTATTTAATACTTTTTACAGATTATTTACTAATATTTCATTTTAGTTAAAAGTCTTGGTTTTTAACTTTTTATTTTTTTGCTTGTCTCGCCCATTTCATCGTACGAGTGTCAACTTTAGTTTGATTTTACGTGTAATGTAATTTAATTTGATGAGATTTTACAATTGTTCTTTAGCCAAGTGAATGAAATGAGGTACATTGTTAGGTGATAACTTTCGATTCGTTATGATTTGCGTGGAAATCGATAATCATTTTCCGTGGTTATTCGAACTCCACTTTACACTCCATCCATACGTATTGCATAATTTCACTTTCCTTTGAAGAATTTGCTTTTGCGTCAAATTCTTCGTGGAAAAATCAAATTACCCATTATCGTCATCCAGGTGCTTATTTTTGCCATGAAAAGTGACAAGAAAATATAATTGAACTAACTTCAGACGCGCGTAAAATAAATATAACGCAACTAAGATAAATAATTAATGCTACTTAATTCGCTGTTAATTCTAAATCTAATGTTTCATCGCTTTCTTGTTTGCTTTTTAAAACTTTGCAAGGTGTATACATTGATTAATTTTTTATTAACCGCTTGAAGGCTGTGAAAAATGGAGCTGTGAAAGGTTCCAATACGTGAAATGTGATGAATAAAAAACACATGTAATGGCGTTGTTTTCACTGTAGGTCATGTAGGGAGGAACGAAATGTCCAGGTTAAAGTGGGCGAAATGTGTACCCTTTATCTCTTAAGATCCGATTTTTCATTCTCCTCTCTAGCTGGTTTCGGGAATTTGGTGAAAGATCAAGATATTAACTTCCTGATAATTTTGAATATTCTCATTACCTGTTTGCTGGATTATGTATGGATATTATGGGGAGAAATTCCATGTTAATCGCCTCAGGGAATTAATGAGCAAAGAGGGCTGGGAATTCGAGTCATGTCATGTGATTACGATCGGGAAAGAGACCAACGAGACAGCTTGGAACATACCTTCGTTCTGTAAAATCTTTCTGGTCTGATATGATTGTTATTTAAAGATCTGTAGGACTAAATTTATCTTTCCAGAACCTTCTAATCCAGACATCAGTATGATAAGAGAGATTTTGCTGACTTTTCATGGCCACGCCTTTTATATATGGCTTTGGCCAACTGGGGAACATTTGGACTTGAGTTTCATCTGAGGTCGTCACTTTTCGCTGAGTTAACACTGCCGACAAGACCAAAATAGTTATCCTCAGTTTCAGTTCCAACACGCGGATCTAACTCTATCGTGCCACGGTCACGTTAGGTTTTCTACGTCGGTCAACGTGAAATGATCAGCCTTTACCTTTATGTTGGGTCTCAACCTCCGCCCCAGTCTTCTTTAAGCTTTTTTACATGGTTGCTGGGACGCCGGAGACCAGCATTACCCCGTGTTCATCTCACGCGGTTTTAAACTTTGTTGAGTGAGTCAGAAGTTGTCTGATTTCCATTTTTGCTTAAGTATGTATCCCACGTACAAGGCATACCCCCTCCCCCCCCCCCCCTCATTGAGTTGCTTTCCCACACATTTCCGTCAAATTGTTCGAAACATCGATAATTCACAGTAGGAATTCAGGAAGACTTAAGATTCAGTTCACAATCTTTTTAGTGGTTATCAAGTTAGAACCGTACTTGTTACCTGTTCTTCTTGTTTTGTTTTGTTTTGTTTTTTTTTTTTTAACATAGCCTTAGTCATAATTAATGAGCTCTGTCCTATGACAAAAATGATGGCGAAAATTTCATTCATCTTCGTGAACAGATACCGTAATCCCTCGAGCCCTCCCGCGATTTCCACGCTTACGGAAAAGTCAACACGAAACGCGCGCGTTCTTTCGTAAGGTGAGGAGAACTGGGCAACAGATTGGTAAATCCAACATGGTGGCGGAGGATTTGAAATCTTTTGGAAAAAAAAAAACCAGCTTGCTTCGATACAAGACCGGAAAGAGAGAGCACCTTGGCATGTCTTACTTTTAAAATATTATCGTCGTCATTTGATGGTAAATAGACCAAAGATAGACGGAAAGAGTGGTCGGAAAAGGAAGAAATCATGACCTCGTGTCACCAAAAGGTACGTAAGAAAATATTTCAAAACTTGCTTTCTCCCTTTTGATCTCTGCTGGATTATTCCCGTATTTTTTGAAGGAATTTTATTAGAAACTTTTAATGTGTAACTTAGGGGAACTCACAGGGGACTTACATGTAGACTCTGTTGGTTGTGTCCTCGTGTACCGGTACACAAAGGAACGAAACATTAACGAACTGCGTCACAACTCCATGTATGGATATGAAAACAATAGGAATTCCCCCGTGTACCGGTACACCAGGACAGCCCCACTCTGTTTAAGTGTCTAGATGCTGATAGAAGTAGAGGGTACACTTGGGGTGAAATTTGTTAGAAATGGCCGACACCCTCGCAAAATATTACTCAGAATATACTCCTTCATCAGTCATTGAAAGGCACTTAAATTTGGAGAATGTTAATCCTTAGAAATAACTTAACAATATTTCAAATTGACTCGTGATGTTTGTTGTTTGGAGATTTTGCTATGTAGACGCTAACACAGGAAAAAAAGTGAAATACCAACTTTGGAACAACATAGGATTATCAGTGGTTTTTTACTGGGATTTCACTGGAAAGTTATTTACTATACCAACATTGGGAAAATGATATAAAAACCAATGTTGGTATTTGAAATAAACTTTCCAATATTGGAAAATGATGATTCTCATTAGGATATTATTGGAAAATTGTTTTTGTTTTCCAACCTTGAAATATCAAAATTACTTTTCCAGCCTTGGGATATATTGATACTGTTTGGAAAACTATTGGAAGAATAGTTTTAAGTTACCATCCTTGGTACACTGAAATAATTTCCCAATACTGGAATATGTTAATATTGGACTGGAAAATTACTGGAATTTTGAATACGTTTTTTCCAATGTTGGCATATTTGATTAATTTTCCATTATTGGCAAACAATAATACTTATTGGAATATTAGTGGAGGTTTTTTTTTGTCAATCTTGTTTTATAGTTTGTTTTGCCAGTCTTGGTATATTGAATTATTATGTAATGATATAAAAACTATTGGTACATTAAATCCAGCAAAGTAATACCACATTTGCCTTACCAAAATAAACTTTATTTTTTTTCCAAAATCAAATTATAAAGTGATAATCTCCTTCTTTCAGTTAAAACAGATCTGTAAGTCAACTGAATAAAGCTGTAACCAATAAAACATATTTTATGCACAGTTTGTAGCTTCTTGAATTTAGTTTTATAAACCAAACAAAAGGTCTGCACTTAAACTGTCACTTATACTTGTAATCACTTTTCAAGATATATATATTTAATTAATAACATCAACTTAATTTCATATGGAAGATTAGCTAAACTATACCCATAATGGTAACTTAGTAAACATGTCCTTATTTCAGAAACTGTCAAAAACTGTCTAATGACTTTGAATTTGTGCTCAATCTATTTTCTCAGCATTTTCTTCCTCATCACTTGAAAATGGCTTACTAGGTGGCTTACCAAATAAGACACTTAAGCTCTTGTTGCTTTTAATTCCTGTTCTTTAAACACAATTGTAATTTAACTCTTGTGCAGGGTCCCTTGGAACAACATACTGTTGCTTTGACAATTGCTTTGCTATTCAACATGCCATTTCATATTTACCCATTCCTCATGTTTTGACTTTCAGATGTTTTTCTAGAGGATTAAGATTCCTATTAATAGATGAGTAGTCAAAGGAATTAACACTGAATGCAACTAACAAAACAACTTTGGCTGCGGTTTTCGAGATTTTATAAATGTTGTGCTCTGCTCTGTTTCAGTATCAACTTAATTTCAAATTTCAACTTAATTTGATATAAAGATGAGTTAAACTATACCCATAATGGTAACTTGGTCAACATGTCCTTATTTCAGAAACTATCAGAAACTGTCTAATGACTTTGAGTTTGGATTAAACCATATTCTCATCATTTTCTTCCTCATCACTTGAAGATGGCTTAGGTGACTTATCAAATAAGAAATTTAAGCTCTTGTTGCTTTTAATTTCTGTTCTTTTAATACAATTGTAATTTAACTCATGTGCAGGGTCCCTTGGAACAATATACTGTTGCTTTAACAATTGCTTTGCTATTGAACATGCCATTTCATATTTACCCATTCCCCGTGTTTTGACTTTCAGATGTTTTGCTAGAGGATTAAGATTCCTATTAATAGATAAGTAGTCAAAGGAATTAACACTGAATGCAACTAACAAAACAACTTTGGCTGCTGTCTTTGAGATTTTCTCAATGTCGCGTTCCACATCCTGCTCTGCTTCAGTATCTCCTGATTCCAATGTTTCTGTATCTCCACCTGAAAGTAGATTGAATTGAAAAAATGTCACTGACAAAACTGTACCATATATCACTTGACACTTGACAAATGAAGGACAAAAAAACATGCATAAAAAGACAAGCATGATTCTTTTCAGTCATATACACTGTGGTAAAGGTTTGCACAAATCATAATTCAAAGCCAAGTCTTGTAAGAATGTTCTGAGCAAGTGTAATAGTATAAGACCACATATAGTTAACCTCTCTTCAAAACAACTTGGCCACCAGTTTTCTTTCAAGTTAGACTTTGGTGAAAGTAAGCATACAGAGAAAATTATGGGACTTTTCTAGATTTCTGAGGGTAAAAAGGTGCCTCTTACTGACTGTAAAAAAGCACACAATTAAAAGTAACTTGTCTAACTGTTTATAAGCAACAGGTTTGGAAGGTTTGCTTACTATCGTCAGTGCCACTAGTACTTGTGCTTGGTGGGCTTTCCATGCCTGACTTTTTTGCCCCCTTAGCACGTGTATGTTCAACCTAAAAAGTTGAAGTAACAAAATTTTGATCTAATTGTGTTCCATCTTTATAGGCTATGGGGAAGACTGGGAAAAACGGGAAGAACTTTTTAAAGGGGATATGAGAAGGAAGTATAAATGGGGCTCAAGTTAAAGACACTACTCATTTGATTTTCTTTCTTCACTAGATGTACTCCTCATAAGAGGAAGCCTGTTCACAGGCATATTAACACATGATATGAAGAAAATGCTATTTGAGCATACACTATACCTCAAAATCATAGCCATCAGCTATTCTGCGGTTTTTTTCTTGAGACCACTGGAGGATATGTGATCGAGTGGCTTCTAGAAAAAGGAAAGGAATAAATCATCAGGATGTTTAAAGACTTGAGGAATACACATATTTAAAAGCTATATAAGTCTTTCTGATTTTCTAAACTGTATAATGAGAAGTTCTTTAGGAGAGCTACAAAGTGTAGATACAGTTTATATTTTGACCTTTAAGAACTTCCTTGACTTGCTGTTATTTTTTTTTTTCTATAATTTACTCACACAGAGAATCAGCTACATAAATTTTATTACCTCGTCCAAATCCGATCTCAGGTATTGAGCAAGTATCAGCTAGTCTTGATGCTAGCTCTTCCAACTTCAGTAGGTTGGCCTGGTTTTGTTTGAAGTAGATTTTCTGATTTCCTGGCCAAATCTTGCCTACTTCTCTTCGTACAACAGCAATCCTATTATATCAGGTCAATCAAAGTTATTCATTTTCTAGCCTTGTTGTAAGTAAAAGAATCTAATTGTGATAGTATTAAGTGTTGGTTTTCTACCTACTTTGTACGATATAAGTTCTTGTTACACTCTGACCATTTACGCTGGTCTGATTTCTTAACTTTCTTTTTCCACTGATTGTTGAACGTCGAAACGTTGAAAGTTGAGGTTCCTGCTTCTTGATCCCTGTCAGCACACATTTGTTCAGTGCCTGGCATTATTAATGAAAGAAATTATTTTGAAAGAAATTAAATTAAAATCTGACCTAAATAAAGACTAAAACATGGAGATCATTTGCATCACTACTACTGGTCATTTTCCTTCTTTCCTACTAATTAATGAAAACATGGTAGGCACAAAAGTTATACAGAGTGTGCCTCATGTTCAGTTAATTTAAAATTTGCACAGTCAGGACTACATTATTTTATCCAGAAGGAGCAAAGAAATCCAAAATGGACTATTGCAAAGTAACTGAATTAACTTGATCAATTTCTGACTCTCGGAGAAATGCAATTAACTTCCCAAATATCCCGCTGGTAGAAAAGTTAAATCCTCACAGTTATTTTACAGTACTGCTCAAGACCAAGGCTTACTTGCTGGTTGAATTACTTCCTGAAACGCTTGGATAATTTCCAGCTGTCTCCCAACACTCGTTATGCCAATATCTTTTAACACTTGGCGGTCCACCATTGGTAACGACTTTCCGGAAATTTCGGCTCCTGTCAAAGTGCAACGTAAAACTGAACTGGATCAAAGCTTAATTTTTAGCTCAGTTATATCAGGGTCCACTTATCACAAAATTTGCTGCATATCAAGTTCCAATATTGCGGCAGCACATACCTTTCATAAGCGAAATTTCTTCCTTTTTAAATTTGTCAGTGTCTGTCATCCACTGTGTTAGATCAGAACAACTCCATTCTGAGAATAAAGATTTAAGAAAAATATGCTTGTGCACAACCAGCTACAGTACGGCAGTAGGTTTATAAAGCAGTGCGAACTATTTACCTCTGAAATCCTCCGGCAGAGCAACACCTTCATCCATATTAACGCTGCTTTCTTCCGTATTTACACTTGTCGACATATTTGGGCGGCTAAAAGAAAAATAAAACTCTTTCCTACACTACAAAACCCGGAAAAAAGTGCCAAACACCTTCGCATCACTGACAAGGTCAGCATTAGATTCCATCCACCAAAACCACCTTGGTCGAGAGGGACTGAGATGGAATGATGGACAACTCATGACTTGTTATACTAAATGAAAATTACGAAGCTACGACAACATGCCGACTTATCCCGATGACCTAAGTGTATCATTTGTTTGGGAAATTGCGTCAAAACTTTTTACTCAAGAAATGGTAAGTATTAATTTATTGTTCGATTGTAGTATTATAAAACATTTTACGCAATTTTATGCAGATATTTCACGTATTTAAAAGGTGCCCAGATGTTACGTAGTTTTGGTGGATGTCATTAGGGAACATCCACCAAAACTTTGACCAAAACTATCAACAATATATTTTTTAAATTTTATCTATAGCCACTGTTAGATGTTCAGGGAGACAAAAGATTTATACCACTAATTAGCAGTTAGTGCTTTGGCTAATTATTTTTTATGGTGCACAATTGCTGACCGACCAAACGTCCATAATGATTATCATAACTCTTAACACATAGAATAAAGTGGTTTTGGTGGATGTTTCTCTCCATCCACCAAAACCACCATAGCAATTTCTGCTACTTCCTTACAGAAGACTGATGTGACCTGCTATTTGGAGTACATAACCACAATCTATTTCTTTGTATGTAGAGATATTTTGCAAAGTTCTTGAGTCAGCACCTTTTATTATTGAAACCATAATCATAACATGGTGCACAATATAGAATACAAAAGGTTCTGGTGTGGTAATCATCTTGAAACAGGAGAGTTTTTAACTGACTTAAACTGATTTAAACAGACATTTGCAACAAAATTCCAGGTCCAGAAATTTCTTCCACTATTTCCGCTAAAATCATAACTTTAAGTACAACAAATCAGCACATTACTAATTGTTATCAGGGGTCTGAAAATCGTATAAATCTTTCACATTTATTTCAAGTAACCTTTAATTTCACATGGATGAATAAGTATATGCTCAAGATGCAGAATGTCTTACATTTTACAAACTATTTCCCTTTTTATGGATAGACAGTGAAAGGCCTTTGCCACATTGGTGAATCAAACCATTGAATACCATGCATTTTGTGATAATTGTTTGTTTTTGCTCACAATATCCAGAAAAATGGAGGGGATAAATTTAAATAGCAAATTCTATTAATGGTTAAAATTAAATAACATTGGAAGATCAAATTAACTTTGTACTGTTTAAAATTCAGTTTTGGTTTCTTGCTTATTCCAGCCTCTTAATATTCAAAAGCATTCCTTGTCATTTTTGTGTTCTTCTGTGTACATAACGTGAAAAATAAACACAGAGAAAGGAAACCACAAAGGATTAAACTTGAAGCTAAAGCAAAGTTTAAGTTGAGCCATAGCTGATCCAAATACTGAGAACTTTGTATTGTAACCCATTTAGCAGTAAAGTTTATCTATATGTCTGCCAGCTTGTCACAAGTCTTACCCCTCTCCTTCAAAAGTCTCTATAAATAAATTTTTCTTAGTGGTCCCTAATTGATGATAAGTATATTACAGCTCCTCAATTTTCCTCTCTCAAGACAAGGTTACTCTAAATTTAACAAAGTAATGGACTTGATAAAACTCAAACTATAACTCAGCTGGCTGCTACTTGCAACCTTAATTTCTTGATATCAGTATACAATAATCAATATGTTATAAATAAGAACCCTAATGCCTAATTTTGCAGTGATCACCTTCCTCCTTTTCATTTGCAGACCAGACTGGAACCTCTATAGGTGTGTTTGCTTGTTTTGAGTGGGGATGGAAGAAAAGGAGTCATGCCGCATATCTGATTTATTAAATCGCATTTGTTCTGTTTATACATGAGTAGAACTACCTTGTTCTCTGAAAAAAATAAAATTTCTCGCATTTTTATTTGTGCTTTGCAGTCAAACTTCCTTGTGTCTTGGAAAAGAAATCTCATTTTCTTGAAAACAAAATCTTTGTTTCCAGCCTTCTGTAATAGGTAAATATAACAGTGTAAGATGAGTGACAGTGTATTTCTCAAGTTATTTTTTGGAATGTGACAAAACGGAAGTGTCATAGCGTGATAAGGAGCAAACATATGATTGCTTGATAGAAAGCAAGAAATGCAGAATTGCATATATTTTCTCCTTTGTCAGCAGCATATGTTAGTGAAAAGTTCTTATAATTGTTAACTTCTAAACCATCTTCAATTTAGCCAAGATTGAACTGTTATCGCGTTTGTCATAAAAGTATTCTGAGATCAATGTCATATGACCCATTCAAGTATTTGAACTTTCGAATTAGCAAGCCATAGTTGACAAAAAACACAAAGGTTGAGGATAAAAAGAAATTATTATATACAGTACTTCTTCTGCATCTTTTCGTTTCCTTTTCTCTCCAGCTGTTCTATCTATGCCGTGCTGGCATTTGAACACTTTCCTTCCCAAAATTAGGAAAGGCACACCAGTAAAAAACGAATTTTTGCTCCTTAAATAACTCATGCATCTTCCCCCAGTATTTTGTGACTTCTGTCCGAGGAAGGAGGTGTAAGCATTAAATTAACCCGAATGATTCCACAATTGTGGTATCATCCAAGCCATGCCAGAGGACTTGAACTAGATAAACTAGTGAGAATGCACAATAGCGATAGCAAAGCTTTGTAATGCTAAAGAGCTATATCAATATATATATATGTGTTCCCGAAACCTTTGACAGCTTTAAAGAAAGAAAACTTCGTCGTCAATCCTGTTTCAAATTCCGCAATAAGTTTATGCGCCTCATCAACAGAATTTACGTATCCTAAATTATTTGCATGTCTACCATCAGTGGTTCGCGACTTAAAGTTCTCGCTATGCTGTTTCTGTTTGTTCCTCAAGAATCATGGGATTTGCAGCTTTTGATGTTCGGCTACATCAGTTGCGGATTTCCGAGAATCTTCGGTTATGTTTTGCAAGTCATTAAATATTCCATCTCAGTCCCTCTCGACCGAGGTGGTTTTGGTGGATGGAATCTAATGCTGACCCACTGACAAATGGCGTAAAACCCGGGCGCAAAATGGCGGGAGAATTTTCGCTCTATCGCGCATGGATAAAGCCATGAACCGCTGGTCACCATGACGTCGGCTCCGGGATGGAAGATTTGTCGCGGGAAAAAATGGCGTGCAAAAAATTAGACGAAGAAACTTGCCCTTCCGTTTGCTTTTGTACAGTGAACCAAGAAGCGATAAACATAAATTTAAAATCAAATGGTCATGTTCATTGTCCTTGTGAGGTGTGCACAGGCGAGCCAGTCTATCCTACAACAGCATGGAGACACCTTCAGCGATCGAAGAAAGCCAAGTTTTCGAATAACGAAGTTCAAGATGTAGTTGATTGCTGTTTCACGGCAGAACCGGTGAACATTGAAAGTCGTACGGGAGAAAGTGTTGACAATTGTGAGCAAATTACAGCTTACGCGTGTGGATTTTATTCAGAAGACACTCCTGATGAATTTTGTAACTTTGCTGAAAACGTAAACGATGTTGACGAAATGAACTCCATAAGCAGCGACGGAAGTTCAAGTTACAGTGAGTTTAATGGAATGGATAACTGGGAAGAAATTGATACCGCCGGGCCTGATGATGATGTTTATGATCATGATGTTGATAATGGAAACGATGAAGAAGGGGATGATGTTGATAAGTTCATTTTTGATGCAATTTTACGAGCTGTTGAAATGAAGGATCAAATGGCAATCTCTATAAAGAATTTTGAAGACCTCTTAGACTGGGGAAAGAAACTGTATTCCAGAAACAACAATAGAGTTGATGAGGCGAACACTATCTGGCCTTCCAAATGGGATGAAGTATGTTCTCTGCTTGAGACCATTGGATACAGCACCCCAAAACTGTACTGGGTATGCTTAGACTCAAGCCACCCTTGTCAGTATGGTTTGCTTCAAAATAAAGAAGAATGTTGCCCTTATTGTGGAAAACTTGGAAACATACCTTATTATTACCTAAGCATCATAAGCAAGGTTAAAAGGTGGTGTTCCTCTTCTTCAATGTGCATGAAAATGACTTCTCATTGGCAACAAAGGGCCCACTGGTTGCCACCTGATAAAAAAATAGGTTGGGGTCAGGGCCTTAAAAAGGAGTTCTGGGATGGAAAACGTTTTGCTGAATTGTCATACTTTTGGAATGAGGATGAAGAGTGGATTCTCCCTGTTAAATGTCCACAACTTGACTGCAAGACTGTTATTTCTGCTGAGGTTATCACAAGCTCACCTAAACTTGCTGGTAGTGTTAATGAGTGTGAAATAGAGTGCCATGAATGTTTTCATACTTTCATATACAAGATCCAAACAACTAGAGGAGATCCAAGGAATATTGCATATGATGGTTAGTACAATGTTCATTTGTTAACAATCCATTTCCCCATTTTTTGTTCAATTTTTCAACATTTCCCCAGTATTTACATGTATCATAGAAGCAATCTGACATTAAGCGTACACAAATAATAGATATATCTGGGCACATTTTAAAATATCAGTTAACAAACATATAGTCCTATTATTCATATGCCCTTTTATTTTTTACACAAAGCTTAAATAACAAGAAACTCTGTGGGTTCATAGACGGGTCTTGAAACTATTTCCATATCTGAACTGAAGGACTCAATGAACATTCTGATTAGAACTGAACAAGGCTAATAAATTTGGTTTATAAAAGATGAGAGTGTTAAAATATATAAAAAATTAATAATTACTTCACTACTTCTCTTGTTCAAAAAGTATTGCATTATCCTATAGTGTGGCGACTGTCACACTATAGGACAGTGTAATACTTTTTGAACAGGTACCAGTTACTCGCTGGCTCCCATAATCGATCTCCAGGGTCATTTGCCTGATGAGCCACAAATTTGCATTCATTTCAAAAGTCGCATTGGCATCTTTGAAATTGAAATTCTGCATCAGTTCTTGGTCAGTGCTTCATTCAGCCCATTGCAAATATACTGTAAAATACTGTATATCTGTAGGGTGCAACATGTAAATTCGTAACATTCCAGCCCTTCCTTTAAGCAGGGAATGTTCATATAAACTGCTGAGCAACATCTGTCATCACCTAAACTCATGGCTGATGAAAGATGACCTGTTCTGAGCGAATGAAAATACGTAGCCTTGAATAACATCCCTGGAATAAAATCCTGAATCAGAGCATGAGATGGGCGTGGCCGCAGGTGGCCTGGGCCCATCTTATTAGATCATTAACATTTCTTAGACAGCTGGGTAGACCAAGTTATTACAGAAACCAGTCTTATTGCTTACAGTTGAAGCTTGAGATCGATAAGCCACTCAGAATTACACTTATCCATGCCTTTTGCCTAATAAACAAACCTTTTCTTTTTTTCAGCACATTGGGATGGATGGCAACCATTTAGTTCATCACTCCGTGGTTGTGGAGCAATTGAGATCACTATAGCAACAATGTCAAAGGTAGAAAGGTGCAAAGCTGAAGAGGTGTACGTGGTAGGATTTGTACCGTCACATATGCTTCCAAAGAAAAGACCAATTTCCTTAGATCCTTTTTTGGAACCACTTATAGCGGATATAGAGGACGGCTTCATCAATGGCATCCAAGTCAATTATAATCTAGCAACTTGTGGTAAACCTGCTGGAAGAACAACCATAAGACATTTAATTTTGTGTTTTTCAGGGGATCACTGTGGCTTGTGCGAAGTTGGGAAATTTACTAAGATGGGGAAATCAGGTTGCCGGCGTTGCAAACCTGAAAGTGTGTATGTTGCAGAAACACTCCACTACTATTACCCCAACTTCCGAAAACAGGGACGCTATCCTGCAGAAAAGAAAAGTATCCTTGACAACTTGGAATTGTTAAGTGAAATAGCCACAGAGGAAAGAAGCAGTGTAAGACAGCGACTCTCCAAAGAGAGTGGTTACACTGGACTGTCAATCTTATCTTTATGGATTTTTGTATGATAGAGACTTGGTTTTTGATGAGATGCATACGATTCATCTTAACATTGTCAAGAATGCTATTCTTAAGTTGAAAGAAGATGAGGACAATGCAGTTGACTGGGCTAAAGCAGATGAACGCTTAAATGATTTTCCATGGACCACAGAATTCAAAAGTTCACGCATCCCAAGGGGTATAGAGAAACGTCTTGGCTACTGGAAAGCTGATGATTTGAACAAGTTTGCTTTTCCAGCATCTGAGATTGTGTTCAACGGACTTCTTTCACAAGATCAACAAGAAGAATGGCTATGCATTGCGCGAATGGTGGAGTTTCTCCAGAACCATGCAAGGCATGGGTGGACAGAAAATGATGCCGAAACTTTCCAGCAAATGGCATTAAGGTATGCCATTTTACTTGAAGACCGAAAAGGTCCAACAGCTTGCACAATGATTGTTCATAATCTTCTTCATTTTAAAGAAGATACAGTGAATTTCAGTGGACAAGACAATTACTCTTGCTGGAACAAGGAGAGAGCAGTTAGGAGATACGTACGTCAGCCCAATAACCACAAAAACATTGAATGTACTTTTGCATCCAATGAAGAACGGCGTGAAGTTCTTAAGTTTAGAAAAGATCCCAGAGAAGAAGTACCAAACCCAGCAAAAACTGATCCAAACAAATTATGGGCAAAATCTATTGAACAGGCCAAGAAAATGTACTTTGCCAACGAACAGGTTCACTGTCAAGCTGATGTAACAGGCATTCTTGTTGGGGGCGCAAACCCATTTCCGGTGAATGGAATGATACAGCAAGCCATTGCTAATGAACACTCTGTACCTATTGCAAGTGTTGAAGAAGATGGCATATGTTGCCGTAGTGCTTGGTTTCCAACCCATGGCTATGATGGCTTACTTTTTAGAGAAAAGGAAGATGCCATCGTCATAGCTCAAGATGGAGAGGTGACTGTTAAGCTTTTCAATTTTTTCTGTGCATTTGTCGTTAACAAATGGCAACACTTTTTCAGAGCAAAGAAATTTGATGAACAGGGGTTAAGTGACAATGGTATGAAGGTTGTTTCTGAAACTGACATTGACATAGTTTTACCACTTCTAAATGTAAGCAGGAAAGTTATGCTCGTTCCTCATGCAGATGAGGCTGCTAGAGGGCCAATATATGTGGTAAACGATTTCATGAGAAGAATTTTTCCAATCAGTGCTGGCACAGTGGTCGTCCCTTATTATCCTGTACGAAATGATATGATTGAAGTAAGAGGTGATGATGAAGATTCACTGTGGAAGGCACTTGTCCTTGCCTTCAATATGAGGCAGAGAACTGTGACTGTTCAATTTTTTGTAAAACATAGTGGCACAATATGGATACCAGAGAATTCACCAGCCCAAGATGTTCATCTGAATAGTGTTCTTGGAATTGACTTGATGGGAGAATGGGCCACTTGTTACACTCGCTGGGAGGAATTTGAGCTTTAAGCACAAATATTATTGATACATGTGTAAACCTTTAGCAAACAAGTCTATTTCCAAGCCCCAAAATGCTACCCTACTTCGTAGTCACTACAATAATTATAAGTTGTGTATAAAGCAGAAATAAGAATTAACACTTCTAAACATTAAATTTGTATGCGCAAGAGTAATTTGTTATTTCAAGGTATTTACTGCTAAGAACATGCTGTTTGGCATGTAATGGCCTGCTTCATGCACCATGATTTAATCATTTATTTCAATGTGATGGTTGCAAAGTTAGCTAGCAGTGATATCTTGGAGCATTTCCATTAATTAGTCAATTAAGGTCTAGAGATAACTCTCATGCTGGTATTTCACAAACAATAACTTGCTTTTTTCCCAACATTGGGACATCTACCACACCTTTACTTTTATTGACAATGTACCAGTTTTATTCCAAGTTTGCAGAATTAATTGAAGAAAGAAACCACCAGTGAATTCCCTGGAAAATCACAAATTTCCATATTTTGTTATCATTGTTATCATTGGATTGTTAAAGTTAGAAGTATATATTCTTTCATTATTACTCCAACTTAGGAATACAATTGTTTACTTGATTAACAATCCAGTCAATTTCCTGAAATACACCTATGTTGGTATCACAAAACCTTGACTATTTACCACTATTTACCAGTATCAATGGCATCTTTCAGAAAACAGATATTACTATACCAGGAATTCACAAAGCTAGGAGTATTAAATGCTTAATATACCAGTAATTTTCGTTAAATATCCCCATGTTGGTACACCTTGTAATTGACTATTTTGCCAACATTGGGCTAATAATGGAAGGTTTTAATCACAAAATTATAGATTCCATTGTTATTCCAAGCTTGGAGTATAATATTATAATGATACCAGTATGTTCCCTGTAATCTTCCAATGTTGGTATGCTGTTATAGTAATTAATTTCCCATTTTTGGATTATCATTGTTAAGGACATCATTGGAAAATCAAACATACCAATTTTATTCCCAGATTGGATTTTAAACATATCAATTTACCTACAAATTTCCAAGAAAACTCCAATGATCATTTAGTATGTGTTTCCCAAGTTTACCAATGTTGGAATTATATTGGTATCATCAATATTTGCCAATAATATTCCAATAATGGTATCTTAAATTAGCTATTTACCAATGATTTTCCAGTTTGGTATCTCTATTTTTTTCCTGTGTAATTTATCACAATGTGGATGTGAAGTTTTCCTTTGTTGCCAGGCAATGAAACAATAACTCAGGCTGAATGATGATAAAGAGGGCCTGCTGGGAGGCTAGGCACAGTCCAGAAGGGAGAGATATTCCGAAATTTGCGTTTGGGCATTTATCCTCTTTTAAATTTCCAACTAAAGTATATCACAAATCGTGGACGTGTTGTGGATTTAGAAAATTATCATTTATAAGCCATCTCTTCAGATCTTTGGCATCTTCAAACCTATGTCTTGAACGATGTTCCTTTATATTATTTTAATTGTTTCTTACCATTTCTTATCGATTCCTTCCTTGATCACAGAGGTGCTCCAAACAAAGAAGTCAGTTTCACCCAACAAATCACTATGAGGTCTTAATCTGTGATGCAAAGACTTGGTCCCACAAAAAAAGAATGAAAAGGATATGCAGTGAGTGTGTTGATTGTTTTGGCCACTGGGCTGTCTTTATGTGCTGAACAGAGAGTGGACTTTGTACAAGAGATGGGTGACAAAGAGCTGATCACCCACAAAGGTGTCAGTTCCACCCAACAAATCTCTTCCTAAGTCTTAATCTGTGATGCAAAGACTTGGTCCCACTGAAAAAGAAGGAAAAGGATATGTAGTGAGTGTGTTGATTGTTTCAATCATTGGACTGTCTTTATGTGCTGAACAGAGAGTGGACTAAATTGTACAGAAGATGGGCATCTAAGAGCTGACTCAATTTCACCCAAAATATCTCTTCCTTAGTCTTAATCTGTCATGCAAAGACTTGGTCCCTCAAAAAAAGGAATAGGGAAAGCAGTGAGTGTGTTGATTGTTTTGGCCATTGGACTGTCTCTATGTGCTCAGAACAGAAAGTGGACTTTGTACAAGAGATGGGTGCCTAAGAGCTGATCACCAACAAAGGAGTCAATTTCACCCAACTAATCTCTTCCTTAGTCTTAATCTGTGCTGCAAAGACTTGGTCCCACAAAAAAAAAGGAAAAGGATATGCAGGGAGTGTGTGATTGTTTTGGCCACTGGACTGTCTTTATGTGCTGAACAGAAAGTGGACTTTTTACAAGAGATGGATGACAAAGAGCTGATCACCCACAAAGGTGTCAGTTCAACCCAACAAATCTCTTCCTTAGTCTTACTCTGTGCTACAAAGACTAGGTCCCACAAAAAAAAAGGAAAAGGATATGCAGGGAGTGTGTTGATTGTTTTGGCCACTGGACTGTCTTAGAGTGCTGAACAGAGAGTGGACTTTGTACAAGAGATGGGCACCTAAGAGCTGACTCACACATGAGTCAGTTCAACCCAACAAATCTCTGATCTGTGATGCAAAGACTTGGTCCTGAAAAAAAGGAAAAGGATATGCAGGGAACGTGTTAATACTTAGTTACAGGACTGTCTTTATGCATTGATGAGAGAGTTGACTTTGTACAAGAGATGGGTGTCTAAGAGCTGAACCCCTAAAAAGAAGTCAGTTTCACCCAGCCAATTTCTTCCTTAGTCTCAATCTGTGATGCAAAGACTTGGTCCCACAAAAAAGGAAAAAAATAAGCAGTGAGTGTGTTGATTGTTTTGGCCAATGGACTGTCTTTACACGTTCAGAACAGAGAGTGGACTTTGTGCAAGAGATGGGTGGCTAAAAGCTGACCCTCAAAGGCATCGCTCCCACACAACATATCTCTTCCTTGGTCTTGATCTGTGGTGCCATGACCTCCTGAACTGATCATGGACTTTGCACAAGAGATGGGTGACTGAAAGTAAGTAATGTCATAGTCATAATTATTCAGGATAACAAATTCAACTACAATTAAACTATATGGGGCTTTCATAATAAATTTATTACTATCCAGTAGGTGTGATATACTTTTCTAGAAGTATATCTTTTTAGAAAGTACACCTCAGGGCTTGACAATTTGTTCTGGGTTGCCACACAGAATGAAAACAGCTAGTGCCACAGCTGAAGAATGTATTATTGTTCAGATTTTGTCTGGGTTTTCATTGGATTGGTGGCTATGTTTCAATGGTGAGTTTGTTGTTCCTGTCAAGCTGTTCCATTTTTTTTAGCTACATTCCTGCCACCACAATTCTTAAAGGTTATTTCCATAGCTCTAGGGAATGATAAACCCACTTTTGGTTTACTGCTGCCACTACAGTCGCACCTGTATTAGTGGCACTGTATTAAGTGTTCACCTTGTATTAAGTAGTTGGTTGTGAAAATCACAAATTTTTTCCTTAGTTACTGTAAATTTCCCCTCTATTTCAAGCATTCGTGGTCACTTTTACTAAGTACCAACAGCCCCTTTGTATGTCTTCCACATGTTAAACAGTCACTTAAAAGCAGAACCACTCAAATAAACTAAGAATAATCTTTCAAGTAAAATTAAATCCATATTTATCTCTAGAAATCAATGTTAGTAGTATTTTTGAGCCAGCTTTTCTGCATCAAGTGGTCAATTATGCAATAACATTGTGTTTTTGGTAACACCCCTATTCTGTAAAACCTGTATTAAGCGGTCATTTCCAAAGGGTGACTGCTTAATACAGATTTGACTGGTCTACTAAAGCCCTCTATAACATTGTGATCTTAAGAAATACTTCTTAGCTCTTTGTATGTTTTAGTAGGATGACAGATCTTTTCTGTCTTTTCTTTATTTTGGTAGAAAGAATAGCTAAGTTGCAAAATCGAATTTGGATATGAATCATGTTCTTCCGAGGCTACCCTTCGCACCGGTATATAGTCAAGTCGCCCACGGATCAAATCGCCCGTGCCAACTCGCCCATGCCAACTCGTTCAAGTGTTATGCAGATCACTTTATTGATACTTCAGTGGCAACTGTAAAAAAAAAATTAGTAAGTTTCTAACAATACTTGGAGAGTTGAAAAAGAAACATTAAAGGCAACAGAAAAGTAATTTTAAGCGTGTATGGTCCGTGGGCGACTTGGTTGTAATTCTTGGCACTTAGATCCTTCGACCAGAACATTCTATACCGTCCAAAAAACCCTTTTGATTTTTACCAACGTTATTTAAGAAGTCAAGATAATTAAACCAATGTAGGCATTTTGTATTTCGTTGATATTTTCCGTTACATTTTCGTCCAAAAGGCACTTGGTATAGGGAGAAATTTTAACACTAGTATTCATTGTGCAAACCAATAGACAAAGCATAAATTCAAATCCAAGCTTTGTGATCTAAAACATTTGTTTCTTGAACAGCAATGCTTTTCTCGTATCACATGTATCCACATTTCGTTCAAACTGCCTTTAGGACTCCTTCCCTTGCTAAAATTGTATAGAAGTGTTAAATTATTCCTATGGTGATATTTCCGTCGAATTCTTGGTAAACACTGAGCTTTGTTTGCAAGAGCGCAATAATAAATAGAAACCATAACTTGTGACTTATGCGGAAAGAAACGTCTATTGTTGCGCAAGTCACTAGATAGTCTTGTGTTTATTGCTCAATCGAATTCAGATGCTATAACCCAATCCCCCTATAGTTTGACCCTCTCGTACTCCCTGCCTTTCCTCATTGACTTACTATCTTAAAAAATTAACAATAAACGAAAGGTAGGTGACAAATTTTTTTATTTGGGGGGCAAATAATTCAATTTAATGTTACGAAATTGAAGTCAGATCGGGAGAACAACTTCGCATTTGGAAAACTGATGGGTGTAATTGTGTAAGGTCAAGAGAGAATAAGGAAAGAGAGAGAGGGAAAAACAAGGTGTTGGTCGGGATATATCGGTTTTAAATGGGTTATTTTTAGCTTTGGGCAGAAAGTGAAGTCTGTTTCCCTGGACGTCGGCATGATGGTTTCTTTATGTAAATTCCTATTTCGAAAATTATCAATCTCCTCGCGACCATGGCTCACTGAAAACGGACGGAGGTTTTTCATTTTTCGTAGGCAAAAGACACCATGCAAAGCAAAACCGATGCGTGATATGGAAAGTACACCATTACATAACAACCTTACGAATAAGCGAAACGTGACTCTCGCCACGCAGGATGTGGAGGCGTTGTGTTAAAACAATTTTATTTCTTTAAAGGAAGGAACAAAGAGAAACGGATTCGCTGTAATGAATAGAAACCAGAACTTTTATCATTCTGTGCATTACTTTGTAACTGTCATTGATTTCTCAGCCAATTTTTTATTAGCTTGTCGGCAGCACACTCGTAGGGTGGTGCGGCCGAGAAAAAATCGTTGGCACACAAAACCCACATATACCAGAAGGCTAGAGTCACATTTCGCCTATTCAAAAGGTTGTTATAATGGCTAAGCGCTTCGCGTTCCTTGTCGCATCGGAAAACAAGTGCAATGATATCTCAATATCATTTCACGAACTCAGAAAGTAGCCAGAGGTCATTTCCCATGTCATAAGTGATGCGCCTATTTACCAATCAACAACGTCAGCCTAAAGCTGCGTTTGATTTTTGGCGTTTGAGTTTGCATATCTACTCTGACACACCCAATTCAATGCGAGACCTCTTGGTATTTAAAAACATAGCCTATCTTGTCTCTGTAGGATTGTAGGAACTCTTAGTTGGACCAAAGAGTTCGCCGTGCTCTCAAGTGGGCGGACAGCTTGGGGAAAGGTAAGACTTTGCTCTTAATTCTAGTATTCTTCTCCATCTTACACGGTACGTAACCCTTTAACTCCCCAAAGTGATTACCTTCTCCCTTATGGTTTCCATACATTATGAAGCCAACAGGTGACGAGAATACTCAAAATTATCAGAAGTTATCATGATCTAGTAGCAAATTCTCGTAACTAATATACAAGGAAATGTGTGTCATTTGGAGGGGAGAATTTATTATCAATCAGATCTTGGGAGTTAAAGGATTAAAGCTTTTTTTCTTTTTCCCAGCCTGAACTAAGGTTTTTTGTTAGTATTCTGGCTCGAAACATTTATTCGCCCCAGTTAAAGCTCTGTTATTTTCTTTCATGCAGATGTATTGGTGATGTCCAATTCAAAGAGTTGTGGTTTTTGGCAGGGATGTGTTTTGTGACAGTCACTCTGCAGTTGTGGTGCACAGTTTAAGACGCCTGCGCATTTATTTCATTTTGTGTGATGACCTCAAACAAGAGACCATGGACAAATAATCAACCGCGGAAAGAAGGCTGAAGCAAGCAAGAGACGAGAGAACAATTTCAACCCCCAAAAAAGTGGTAAAAAATCGGGGGTCGATCCGCTACCGTCCCCCACCACGCCCGCCTCTCATAGACAGTTTTTTAAGTTTGTTTAAAATTTATCTACCTTGTGGTATCAAAATTATCCTGTAATACGCATGTGTTTTAAGACAGACGTTGAAAATTAATGTTACTACCACAAAGTAGACAACTTTTATACAGATTTAAAAACTGTCTATAAGAGGTGGGTGTGGTGGGGGACGGTGGCGGATCGACCCCCGATTTTCTGACCACTTTTTTAGGGGTTGAAATTGCTCTTTCGTCTCTCCCCTGGTTTTGAAATTGAAAACATGAAGCAAACAGCTGTAATATTTTCCTTTATTTTCAAATATTAAGATACTACTAAATAAATAAAGTATCAAAGTCAGTGCAAGTTTCAGAGGCTTGGTGACAGTATCATAAGGTATATTAAATAAGACGTCAAGTCTTGCACGAGAGTGAAGAAATAAAATATTCTTCAAATTTATCCAGTTCCACGCTGATAACTTCTCAAGCCTTTTTGTCTCTTTGTTACTATCTCTAGCATTCTGAAGTGAACTAAAAATGGGAAATATAATTAATCACCCGTGAAACACGAGTTACCCGATGCATCAGCGCTAATCGACACTGAAAATATCTGAAGATTCAAATATCCAACGGGTAAACTTCTACAGAATTACACAGGTTCATGAGGTTTGACAATAACACATCAGTTACACTTGCCAAAATATTCTCAGTTCACTCTTGACCTTGCGTTTTTCACTTGTAACCTTACGCGGTAATCTTGACGTTACCTGCAAGAAAAAAAGTAAGCAAGAGAGAGAAAGGATAAAAAATTTCTAAATTCATTTACTGCATTCAAATGGAAACCTGAACAGAATTTGTCATGTTACAGCTCGGGCGGTTCAACAGTAGCGACCTTAAGCAAACCACCGTAACGAGGACGAAGCAAAAAAGGAAAGACCCAATGAGCAGAACAAAAGCCAGCACGTGTCTTTTATAGCTTTGTACAATTCTCAGCCGTCCTCTGCAAAACAACAGCGTGAAATCACCACAGTTTGCGTCGTTTGCGAACGGAAACCACGAAGACAAATTATTTTTAATTTCCATTTGGAACTCAAAGTTAAGAAATGCTTAGGGTCCCTCATAGGGACTAAGTAATCAGGACGGCAGCGCCAAGGGCGACGTCGATTAAAAATGTATTTATATTTTTAGTTAGAATTTCGCTAATGGCTGAATGTGTTCATCACCTCTTGCGGCGCCACACCTCAACTTCAGCGCAACGTATGGGAGGTGCGTTGAGTTCCGCAATTTTTCGTCAAGGTTTACGTTCTCAGACCACGCAAATTTTGGTGATTTCACTTCGCTGATGATGTTTTGAACATCTGAAACGAAAGAGGACAAGGACGAAAAAGAAATTGATGCTCTGATTCTACCTGAAAATATACTGATGGTAAGGATGATTATATCTGCAGATGAAATTTTTTTCACAGCACAAATTACAATAAATCAAGTTTCACTGTACGTTTATCTCGCTTCCAAAGTGGAAATTTTCTTCTGCCTTTCGAATCCGTTCCGTTTTCTCTCTCTGAATCTGGAATAAATCGAAGAATAAAACAATCACTGAGCCAAAGATTGTTGAGAAGTTAGTCAGCAGGTCAGTTAACCTGTCAAACAGCACACCAGCCAGTCAGGAAACCAGTCTGGCTTCAGTATCTCAATTGGGCGAGCATTTGTCAGTCATACTTTCATTCATTCATTCAGTCAGTCAGTCAGTCAGTCAGCCAATCAGGCAGCCAGTCAGTATGCAATTAGTCAGCAAGCATAGCATTCAGTCAAGCAGAGGGTCAATCGGGAGGTCAGTCAGCAAGGCAGTCAATCTAACAGTCAGACAAATAGACAAACAGTCAGCCAGGCATCTAGATAAGATGCTAATCAGGCAGGCACTCAATCAGTCAATCAGTTCAGTCAGTCAGTAAGGCACTCAGTTTATCCATCAGTCAGCCGATGAGGCTGCCTGGTTGCCAATTAGGTCGTCTGTCAACCAGTCATGCAACCAGCAAGGCATTAGCCAGTCAAGCAGTCCGTCTTTCAGATGCCACACAGCAAGCCATTGAGGCAGTCAGCCAGTCAGTTGGCAAACTACATGCAGCTCAGAGAAAACAATCAGCCAGTCAGTCAGGCCATCAGCCAGCTGATAGGCCACTCAGTCTGCTAGTCAATCGGCAAGTCAGTTGACCAGCGTTTTGATCGGTTGCTCAATCAGTCAGTAACCAAGTCATGCAGACACAGTTAGAAAGTCAATTAGTCAGCCGGCCAGTCAGTCTGCTAGCTGGTGAGTCAGTCAGTGAGGCAGCCAGCCAGTCAACTGATTACCAGTCAGCTATTCAGTCAGTCAGTCAGTAAGTAAAGTAGCTGGTAACTCAGTCACTTAGGTAGCTAGCCAGCCAGTCAGACAGTCTGTTAGCCACACAGCAAGCCACTCTAGCGATCAGGCACCTTGTCAGTCAACTAGCCAGCCAAACAGGTCAGCTAGTCATGCAGTAGGGCAACCAGCCAGTCAGTCACTCAGGCAGGCAGCCAGCCAGTCACTCAGCCAGTCATCCAGTCAAGCAACCACTCAGCCACATGCTGAATTAGTGCATCAATCAGACACTCAGTCAGCCAGTATTAGAAGCAAGTCAGCCAGTCAGTCAGCAAGCAAGCTAACCAAGCTGAATGATGGCCAGTTCATCAATCAGCTAGCTAATAAGCCATCCAGTGAGTGAGTGAGTCACTAAGTCAGGCAGTAAATAAGCTAGTCTGTCTGCAAGCAAGCTAATCAGGCTGACTGATGACCAGTTAATCAATCAGCTAGCTAATAAGCCATTCAGTGAGTTAGTGAGTCACTAAGTCAGGGAGAAAGTCAGCTAGTCTGTCAGCAAGCAAGCTTATGAGGCAGCAGGTCAGTCAGTCAGTCAGTCAGTCAGTCTGCAAGCAAGCTAATCAGGCTGACTGATGGTCAGTTAATCAACCAACTAGCTTAAAAGTCATTCAGCGAGTTAATGAGTCTCTAAGTCAG
This sequence comes from Pocillopora damicornis, assembly GCF_964200805.1. NCBI lineage: Eukaryota > Metazoa > Cnidaria > Anthozoa > Scleractinia > Pocilloporidae > Pocillopora > Pocillopora damicornis. The sequence goes on along the minus strand of NC_142677.1, from coordinate 12,781,306 downwards.
GCAGTAAGTCAGCTAGTCTGTCTGCAAGCAAGCTAATGAGGCTGACTGATGGCCAGTTAATCAATCACTTAGCTAACAAGCCATCCAGTGAGTTAGTGAGTCACTAAGTCAGGCAGTAAGTCAGCTAGTTTGTCAGCAAGCAAGCTAATCAGGCTGACTGATGGCAGTTCATCAATCAGTGAGCTAATAAGTCATTCAGTGGGTATGAGCCACTCAGTTGGGCAGTAAGTCAGCCAGTCAGTCAGCAAGCAAGCTAATCAGGCTGACTGATGGCCAGTTCATCAATTAGCTAGCTAAAAGGTCATTCAGTGAGTGAGTTAGTCATGCAGTCAGCCAGTCAGCCAGTAAGTCAGCCACTCAGTCAGCCAGACTACCAATCAGAGTGCCAGTTACCCAGTCAGTCAGGCAGACAATCAGGCAGCCAGCCAGCCGGCTGATACTCTGCCAGTCGACTGGGCTACCAAACAAGTAGTCAGTCAAATATAAGCCAGTCCAGCAATCAGGAAATGGAGATGAAATAAGAAATGCAACATTTGATGTCATATTTGATTTTGTTTCCTCACAGAGAAATTACTGATAAAAAGTAACAGAGACAAAACATCATGAAGCTACTGCTGCTTAATTTTGTATATGCATATGAGGCTGTTAATGTTTGTTTAAAGGAGAGAGTTCCAACAACATTAAGTGAGGCAGTATCTTACCTCTTCAAGGAGCTTGTACAAAGCTGTTGGTCCAGATGGTGTTAATTTTGTTTACATTGAACAAGGAAAACAAAGGAAAAAGTTAATATACTTAATAAGTATATCAGAAGGAGTTACAAAGATTTTTAAGTGGCTTTCATAAAGGTCTAATATACCTTTCTGAAATACACTTAAGCATGTATAATTATTAGCAGTCTAAAACTAACAATTTTGAAGTCATCTTGACTCCATTATCAAGAAAAAGGATGAAAGCTGTAGGTGCAAATTAAAGTACAAAAAAGAAAAGTGACAGAGTTCACTAGAATATCACACATTTCTTGATCTTTGGTGTTCAAAGTGTCATTGCATGCTGTATATGATTAAATAAATACTTTTACAAGTATTGAGTCTGACTGCATGTTAAGTTTGGGTTTTTGTTCATGAATTAGGAGCATTTCTTGAATGAAATTCTCCCTTTGTATTTAAATTTGAAACTACCACTGTCATCCATTAACTTTGAAATTTTTGATCAGCACTGAAAAATGTGAACTTCTGTTTCTGACGAAGCACAAAATTTGATACATGTTTACTAAATGTAGTATAAGTAAATTACAGTTTGAATTGGATTGAATTGAGGACTACAAACTTTCAAACTTACCCATTTACACATGTCCAGCCTTTTGGAACAGTAATTAGCATTTTCATGTAAGATCTGTAAAACACAGATCAAAGACAATGCGTTAACAAAATAGTATGAAACAACAAGACATATTATCTTTTGTAATTATTCTATTACTGAGTCATTTTACCAAATAAGGCCATGAGAACATGCACAATATGCCATGGTATTAGGCTTTAAACCAGGGCAAAAATATGGAGTAATGACATGGCCACACTGAACGACTGAAACTGATTTTTTTTGGCTGGACTTTTAAAGAAACAATCTTTTAAGAAGGACTTTTTTTTGTTGGTCACTAAGAACACTTAATAGTTTCATTTATTGTGTTTTCATCTTTCACCAAGTCCCTTTGCAATTGATACAATTAGGGCAGTTGGATATATTTTGCAAATACCCAAACATTAAAAAATGAAATAATCCCTGATTGTTATGGATTAATAAATAATATGAGCAGACATTTTGTTCATTGCTGGTATTTTTCTCACAGCCCCTTTTGTACTTTGAAAAATAACATGTAAACATTACAACTTCACGTTGATTTAGGTGTGTACCCGTGTTTTGTGGGTTGTTAAGTATTCATATATTCATGCTATTGTTTGGGTTCTTGTCGGATTTCACTCGGAAGTGTAAGACTGCTATAGAAATTGGAAAGCCCTTTGATGACGTTTATGACAATTTCTTTTGTTTATCATCCAAAAAAACAAGCAATAACTTCAATTCCGAAAATTTTGCTTTTTATTTCTTTACCACAAAGCAAGGAACACTGAATTTCAAAGGCATTGTACCTCTATAATAAAACACAAGTTAAGAAAACCTCCTTGTGTATGTGAATAGTGAATGGCGAGAATTGAACTTTGTCATCTGCCCTTGGGTTTGGAGCAGTTTGTTTGTGTTTACAACAATGAAACACAACAGACAATAACAATAGCTTAAATGTAAACAACAGAAGCTTGGAGTTCATTGACAAAACTGGCTTGTGAGTGCACCTAACCCACAAACACTTCCTCCAGCAATTGCTCTCAAAGGCTTCTGATGAATTTTAGAACTGCAAAAATTTGTGTTAAGGGCTGTCAGACTCGAAACTATATATTTTCTTGGATTGGACTTTTCTAAATTTTGATTGGGATCTGGCATATGCTTATCGGAATGTTTGCAAATGCACAACTTGCAAACACAATTCGTATGATATATACGATATGATCCCAAAATATATGTGTGTGTTATATGTTAAACCATCAAATCAGGTGTATTTATTCATTAATGTTAGATTAAATTCTTCCATTTGAATAGCCCTACTAGACATTTAGACTGCTTTGATTGTGTTTCAAAGTTTACATTATACATATTATACTGATAGACAAGCTTGACAAATAAGGTCTCTTAAGTAAAATTAACTTCATGTTTATATCCTGAAATCAGTGTTAGTACATGTATTTTGAGTGCAAATGTCAACAATTCATTTTAAATCAGCTTTTTTCTAACGGCTGGTAGGACAAATATTATGCACAAACATCATGCAAGTAATTTGATGGTTGTAACCAACCAGAGGTCTACCATTTTGTTGATGTTTCATTGGTTGTTTAATAAAAATGTATATTAAGTGATCAACTATGGTTTAAATGGACATTTTTTTAACTGTATTGACCCATGTTCTGTATTTAGTGGTCAACCTGTATAAGGAGGTCAACTTGCCATTTCCAGTAGGTGACCACTAATACAAGTTTATCTTATTTATATTACACCTTTGCTATCACCAGAATGACCCAAATCTGGTGGTGACTTTCATCGCAATGCAAGAGGCCCACTTACTCAAATTTCACCATCATTGGTTTTGACCAGGGAAATTTCCAGTTATGGTTTTTTCTGACAATTCTACACTCAACAAGTTCAATTGGACATTTAATGCTGGAAGGTTCTCCATTGTAAGGAGCAAAGTCTCTTGGGAATTTTATGTTGACCTTGAAATTGAATTCAAATAAATGTAGAATTGATTATTTGATAGTTATTGATGTGTACATGCTATTAGTTAAGCCTAATTTGACAGGCTTGTGGGGCAAGTCCAGTACAATGAATTAAAAATTAATACTCAATGATACTACAAATTAGACAAAGTGTCATAAAATTTACTTATTATCTGTCTACGTTTATCTGTCTACGTTTAAAGCTGAGTCATTTCTTAAAACAAAGTTTACATGACTTAACAATCAAAGCTGTGTCACTTTTCAAATCTTGAAAGGAAAGAAAATGAGACACGGGAGAAAAGACTTGGAAAAAAACAGAAGATTCAAAAGTTTATGCATGCTCAGATATCAATCCTGGTGAAGTTCTAATTTATGACATAATGTTTTGGGAGTAAGAAAAAAGACCTTTGGTCAATTATTGCCAATTATGATCAATTCTAGGTTAGAGCCAGGAAAAATTCAGTCAATCCTCACCTGAAAAAAATCTTAGGGGCTGAAAAATTGCCATTTCCTGCCAAAAATGACTTGGAAATCCTCTTCCTATTAGACCATGTACCTTCTCAAGTGTATCTGAAAAACTGCAAACAATTGTCAAACATATCAGAATTTTATTCAGTCTCCTCATCAGTATGTTACTGGTGAATTAAAAAAATCTTTGATTATCATATCATTGATATCCTGTAACAGTTCACAACAACTTCATCCATCGGTATACATTCATTGGGTAATATCAAGCTCGGGGGAAATTTGGAGAGCATGAAAGATTGTAAGCATGTATGTTTATTGTGGTGTAGCCAAGAGAGTTCCCTTCATTAACTTCCAAATGTTATCTTATGGTGATGCACAACTGATTTATGAAAAAATTTATTTCTAACATCTTCACATCAGTTTTTTTTAAAGATAATTCTCTCTGCCCCAATAAAATGATTGAACAAAGTTGTCCTTCTCAGCAAGCCTAAACTTAATAAGTATGAAACATGGTTGGGCCTTTAACTGAATTTAAATTAACATGAATTTACTGGCAGTCAAGAGATCTTTGTGAAAAATTCTGATGCTAAATTCATATAGATTTTTAAACATAATTTCATATAGAATCTATCAGTAACAGTTGAACAGACCAACTCTTCAAAAATGTCATTTTTGACAGTGGGTTAAGTTTAATAACAATAATTCTTGTCAAAAGGTGAGATTTTGAAACCCTGTGACAAGATTGAGTATGACCTGTGATCAACACATAAAATGATCAAATGATGTTGCCCTGCGCACTTAAACCCTATAGGAAAGCATAGTAGAAGCTGATGTGTGTTGGGCTATTAATTGGTCAACATGAGCCGGTTTGCAAAAAGCCACCAGCCCAGCACCCACAAGGTTCTTTTTAATTTTCTGAGAATGTAAATTGAAGTTGTGTATTTCAACTTAATAATAAAACAAAAGAAACATTTGGAATTCAACACTTATTCGTGGTCATGTGATGTCATGTAACATGCTTAATAACTGAGTTTGGTTGGGCCAAAGAAGGAAATTGTTACGTCACTGTCATGCCAAACATTATCCAGTCTGGCCACCCACTCAGACAGTAAGTACATGTAGTCAAACAGGTGGCAAAACTTCTGTCTGCATGTTCCTATCACATTTTTAATACCAGAAAAATACTTTAAGACTATACTGGGTTAAAGCACAAAACCATGCCAGCAGATCAATAAAGAGGCAAGATTTCCGTATAACAACATACTTCATTTTGCATACCATGGTAAAAGACAACAATGGCGAAAACAATAGATTACATTCGGGACTGAATACTTTGTATTAGAATAGTATGGGGTTATACGGAGATCTTTCCACACAGTTTGATGTCCATATCATGGGTACAAATAAACATTGCGTTTTACCTGCTCGAGAAAAGCTGAAGCAAGTAGTGTTAGGAAAACGTGGGTAACATTCAGTGTTGTGTTCTTGTGTAAGAAGTTAAAGCGAACAACAATTTACCTTTACATCTACGTGCGATATGTATACATTCCTGGCTACGTGGAAGTACCTTAAATAAGCCAGTCGATATTTGCTGAGAATTCAACCTGCATGAACACCAAGAACGATAACATATTCCTTGCAAAAGCAACACTATGGCAGAACCAACTATGCTCGCAAAGATCCGTGGGAAGTACACGAAGGCTGATCCGTCCTTAGGTTCGCGCAACCACTAATTTGGATCTGTAAGTATAAACATGACGCGAAAGGTGGAATTTACTTTTTGCTGTCGTAACGAGGAAAATTCTATTGGATAAATATAGTCATATTTTAAGAACAAGGAGCAATTGCTTCGCTCGCTTTTTTGTGGTTGAATAGGGAATTACAAGAACAGGGGAGCGGGAGAAGGTAACTAATGGGCTCCAGGAAAATGAGAATGAGGGTTGAATTGGGAAAAGTGTTCGTGGAAACGGAGAAACGCAGGAAAAAGAGAAAAGAGATAACGGGGAAGCGGGAAACTGGCAGGAGATTGAAGACGGAAGGTGGGAGACAGGGACACTGGGAAACATAATAACGAGCAGACATGGAGAAGGAAAGGACTCTGGAACAAAGAGGAACAGAGAGCCCGGGAAGCGTGTTGCAAAAGAAAACTGACGATACACAACTCAGCGCCCAGCCTTAAATTCCCCTTTCTTACCTTCCATCCCGTGAACCTTTCTTAGCCTTTTCATGATCTCACCATTTCCTTCCCTCTTTTGATATCTATTTAAACGAAAGTCAACAAATCCCAAAATGCCAATTCAATCCCGGCAATCCTTTGTGATTATGCCTGCTTTTTAATTTTCTAGACTTTCAATTAACACCTTTCCAACTGTACAACCAAACGTGATTAAATATAACTATTTTTCATTTTCAAAGGGAAGGAAATTTATCGTTGTAACTCGTTTGTTTTCTTAGTTTTAGAAAAAAGAAACGAAACTCTCTCAACCACGTTTTAAGAATATGCTTTTAAACCGGCGCCAACAAGTGACACGGTCTCTTTCTGTATGTGACTTTTTTAGTACCCTTCGTATCTCGGTTAACTTAGATTCAACCGTCTTTACTCCCATCTGACATATCATTTTGAGTTTAGTTGCATGTATAAAAGGTTCAATCAAATTTCACCCGCTGGAGAAATTCATCGTTGTTTATGGTTTCCGCAAATCTTATGTTTTTTGTAGTTCCTTACGTTTTCCTTAAATTACAAGTCATCGATGCCTTATTTAAGCTTAACGAAATTTCGTATTCGTTTAGTGAGGTTATTACTGATTTCTCTTTTTTACTTCTAATTAATTTTCGTAGCGGAGAATTTTAGTTTCAAGGAGAGACTATTGACATTCCCAGTTTCTTAATCCTTTCGAATTTGTTGAAAGCAATCAAAAAACACTTAACTCGATTAAGCAAAAGACTAATTTTTGTTTGTTTAACCAGGTTTATTGACAATGTTCAGCTGCAGAATTTTTTTACAGAATAAAAGAACTGTACGATTTCCTTCGTTAACGATCTTAGAATCGATCCCCTTGGTACCTGTAAGGGCGTCAACAGACATGTTTTCTCCGGCTTTATTGGTATCTTTGTTACTTCTTCACAGCGCATTTTGCGCGTTTGAAGAAGAGGAAAGCGATGAGGAATTTGCTTTGGTAAGATTCGATACAATTTTTTTTCAGATAGCAAAAAAGAAAAAAAATCTACAAATAGCAAAAAGGACAAAGCCAATAAGCACCCTTCTCTAATAGCTCTTCCCTACACCTAAACGGACACAATTTTCTCTTCGAAAATTCCTTAACCAAATATTTGAAATTTTCCAGCAAATTATGTAATGGAAAAGGCTGTGTACGATTGATTGAATTAAAGACACAGATTGGGGAGAAATTTTCTACCAGTATCTTATGCTTCATGAATAACAAAGTTCAGAATAGTAAGGATTTCATGACAGTTTTTAGACCCCTTCTCATAAACCACCATCATTACAATCATGTTTGTGCATTTTCTTATCCTAGAAATATCTCTCAAGTTACAACTATCTCTCAAAAACCAGATCAGGCAACCACGATCAAACTACTGCTGTGAAAAACTTCCAAAAATTTTTTGGTTTACCCGTTACTGGCAAGTTAGACGAGGAGACCATGTACGAGATGAAGAAACCGCGATGTGGAAACACAGATTTGAACGCAAACGGCCAACCTCACCGACAAAAAAGGTACTCTACCTCATGGGACAGATGGCGAAAAAATAATCTCAAATACTATCTGTCGACTGGAGAGGACATGTCAGCTTCTGACCAAGCACGAGTTATAGCTAAGGCATTCAAAATGTGGAGTGACGTCACGCCTCTGAGGTTTACCAGGACATTTAGAACTAGCGAAGCGGACTTCAGACTCAGGTTCCAATTTTTCTTCTTGCTAATTTTTGTTTTCGTTAATTACAATCCGATGAAATCTTCACATCTTTCAGCAGCTTTATTCTCTCCGGATTTGTTGTCAACTACTACCATCGGTTTTTCCATCTTGACAAACTAATCCTGTTTCGTCTCCTTTTTTAAATGAAACTAGTTCAGGACTCACTTAGTGACACAGATCCGTTGAAGTTTCTATTCATGAACCACAAGGCGTTCTGAGCATCTTTTATTTCCAGCATAATTCTCTCATAAGTTTTTTAACAATAAATAGATTTGTCGTTTGAATGTTTTTAGTCAAATTTCTGATGGGCAACTTTCGTATATGAAATTCAGCTTTAAAAAGTATAACAATAAATTAAGAGACCAGTCAATTAAATATCATCCTTGAGGGGAGGAGGGGGGACGGAGCGGGGAATCTTCCCTCCCCTCTAGCGATTAATGACCATAAATCCAATCTGTTATTTTGCAGTTTTGGAAAAAGAAGTCATCAAGGCGTCCCTGGTGAAGGAAAGTGCTATACACCCTTTGATGGCAAAGGAAAAGTTCTCGCTCACGCTTTCTATCCCCAAAATGGCCGTATACATTTCGACGATGATGATAAGTTTAGCGAGACTGGATCGTTTTGGACAGGATCTAACAGTCTTATTCACGTTGCCGTGCACGAGATTGGCCATGCTCTGGGACTGTACCACTCCGATGTTAAGGGTGCAGTGATGTGGCCAACTGCCAGCCGGGGAACTCCTAAACTGCATAAAGATGACATCGATGGCGTTAGGTCCCTTTACGGTAAATCTTTTTTTCGATGATTTACATAAATCGTATTTCATTTAATCTTTGTCTCTTTGGTTCGCCTTTTTTAAATGTGTGCACGAATTTAGGAATAAAAGTACGATACGTTCACTAGGTAAAAATACTGCGAATTACAGTTCAGAGCTTGAAATAGTGACAGTACTTTCATGCTGTTTAGAATATCTGTATCTAACAAACCTTAAGCAATTGTTCCTTTGATAAACGATTACAATTTATCAGTCATTTTTCAATAGTAGTTTAAGCACTCTCCTTTACCCTTAAAATCGTATTGTACTTCGCCAATTTTTGTTTCTACATTTTTTGCAGGTCGTTAGTTTGAACTCAGCGATGCAGACATTGGTTAAAGGGAATCTTCCAATGTTATTCAAAGTGACAATAAAAATGTTTGCAGTCGAAATGGATATCTGAATTTTGTCTGAAATAAATTAATAATGCTATCACCTTAACTGTCAACTCTCCCTCCGCTCTGACCCCTCCCCGCTACAATTTTCCGTTTACCCATGCAGAAGTATACATGTTCATCAGACACTTTACAATTAAATATTGTGACACCGAAACCAAATTAATCACAACAGCCAATGAAGAACAAGAAAATATCAACAAGAGCCAATGAGAAACCAACCTCGCGACGGGGATGGTATTTTCGCGTCTTAAATAGCGTTAGAAGGAAGGGGGGGGAGGAGGGAGGGAGGGAGACAAGTCGATGAAGAACAGTAAAATATCACAAGGAGTTAATGAGAAACCAACCTCGTGACGGGGATGGTATTTTCGCAAGTATTTATTCAAAAGTGAGAAAATCTAAGTTCAGCTAAAAAAATTGATATCTAATAAATGTTTCTATTTGCAAGCTTAATGATTTTACTTGTTCCTTAAACTACTGAAACCTCGTGTCTAAAGGACAAATGTAACAAACTTAACTAAGTTCACGAGTTCATCATTTTTGAGAAGAGCTGATGTATCTGCTCAAGTAAAGTTGTAGTTAATAAGGAATGTGAGAAATATCGTCAAGGAGTTCGTTCACTGTAGTCTGAAATCTTCAGAGAAGCCCTTCGCAAAAGAAAGACACATTTATAGGGAGCAATAAAAGAAAAGTAACAGGACAAACATGTAATAACGCAACCTTTAATACTGCGCGATTGAATAGCCAATCTTACAACTGGGCAACTGACCTAACAGACAGATAGTGGCAAATGATACAAAGGATGTGCAGTTCACTTGTGAAGCTTGCCTTAATGAAAAAGTCAATTAACATCTTAGCTCTGTTCCTGGGCCGAAGATGTCAAAGATGTCAAAAAAGTCAATTAACATCTTAGCTCTGTTCTTGGCCAAAGATGTTTTTTTTTAAGTGGTTTGAGTCTTGTTTGGAGAGCTAAATAAACTAGCTTCGCAATGGTGAGATGCGTTGACTTTCATGCCGTAAAGTTATCCTTTCTCACGTTCAAAGTAGCTAGCGGGACTGCATGGTCCCCGCAAACTATGCACCCTTGTACGAACTAGTCATTATTTTGTGAAAGAGAAACTTTGTTTTTAAAAACAGTAGAAAAGCGCAGCGTTCATAAATGTAATTTCATTGCGGTACTTTTGTAACACATTCAAAAATGAATTAATAAACAAAATTCCAAAATTCCGAAATTAAACTTTCGTTTAACAAGTCTCTCTCGACCGTTATTGCTATGGAGTGTATATTAAGATTCTATGTACATTTTTATGCACCAATTATCTTCAATTCTGCCTAGTTTTGGCAAATGAGGCATTCTGGAACTCCTTACGAGCCACTCTGTTTTTGATGAGAGGGTGTCATGTTTGGCCACGCCTTCCCACCGCGGGATGGACGCATTCATTTGATGATGACAAAAAATTTAGCGAGGAAGGAAGTTTCTGGAGTAAATTGCAAAGTCTGCTTAAGTCGCCGTAAGCGAAATAGGCCAAGCCTTAGGCTTACGTCATTTTAGTGAATCCTGCTTTTTATGAGTGAATGAGCCAGAAAATGTTCAAATAATTGTTTCGTTAAGAATCTACCTTTTGTTTGAGATTGATTTTGGTCATGAGATGACATGTCAGTTCACCCAGCATCATTTAAAGTCAATGATGATATATTGCCTTTTTGCAAAATAAAACAGAAAATAAGAAAAGAAAAGTGAAAAGGATGACTGCACTGTATTCCTCCTAAATTTTCAATCTCATTTTAACCTTTGTTAAAGTGAGATTGTTCATTGTTTGTTGTCTAGAAACCTAACTGACACACGTGATCAAATATTTGCAAAAAAGTGAAAATTAAACAAGTTATTATGATTAATGAATCATAAGATTTAATATTAATATGCCTTTGAGAAATCTGGTGAAAATAGTAACTGAATCACAGGGCACCCATAATGAACCCTTTACACCCTAAAATCAGACTCATTGTGCATATTCTCCATACTGTTCTCTACACATTTCCCAAGGTGCTGACAAGGAGAATTTGTTTAACAGTCAAGAGCTTCTTAAATAGTTGGTGATCATTTCTTTTAATCTTGTGAACTTACTGTGTTTTGGGGGTGATAATGTAAGGAGAAATAAAATGTTACTTACTCGGGGGGGGGGGGGGGGGGTCCAATCAAGAGTTAAACAATTGGTGTGTTTTTGGGAGCTGAGCCCATTCATGTAATGTCCAACTTGGTTTTTGAAGGTTTTGAAGGTTTTTTTCATATAAATGTAAATGTCTGTTTAGAGGGGTTTATAAAACAAATTACTAACCACCTTTTGGATGAAAATCGGATATATTTTTGGATCAAGCAAACTGAAATTTTACACAAAAAGTATCCTTGTTTTGATATGTCTCAAAAAACATCTCCAGCTTCAGTAAAGAATGCAATATCTCATTTGATAGGGCACTAGTTTTTTCCTTGAAAAAAATGTTTCACCTCCCAAAAGCTACTACCTGTACCAAAATTTTTCTTTTTAAAGAGAAGGTTGAAAAAAGAGTCGCCAAGATATCGTATGGCTTCACTCAACATTGTTTTAAACGAGATAAACTGGTATGTTGAAAAACGTGCAGCATTACAATCACCATGGAAACAGAGGCACATAAGCAACTCTTCGTATCGGGTTTTGCAACAACAAAATGGGTTATAGCTCGGCTCAGAACGAGCTTTTAACAAAAGTTGCTGAGCTCCACAATCCTACCGTGGAATAGAAACAGCCAAGATTTCTGTAGAACCCAATATTTTCCATTTATATACAGTTCTTGGATCAAAAAAAAAAAAAAAAAAGAAAAAAAAAACAAAAGCCAAAACGTTAGGTTGCCTTTGCGACTACCGCTTTGTTTGAGAATAGGATGGAGTTCTACGGAAATTTCCAAGAAAAATATCACCTATGAACATAACGAGGTTCTAGCCCAAAAAATGGCGGAACAGAGAATTTTTAGTGGCATTTGTGTTCATATCTGCAACCTGACTGCAAACGTTAAATAAGCTACCGCTCACCTCTATTTAATATCGCTTCTAAGTCCGCTCTGTCCGTCCAATTTTTTAAAAATAAATCACTTGGATAACCCCTCAGATGGTCATCGTTCTTTTAAATAATCTAAAGTAGCTCTCAAAATCTTTTAATCTACTATGACAGTCGGCTGTCTGAGAACTCACAACGCGTTTCTTGTAATTGTTGTTGTTGTTGCAACTAACTTGGAAATGTAGCTTGCATGAAGTCCCAAATTTTTGTCTTCCAAATTTTTGACAGAAATTCACATTAACAGAACTCTCCAAGTTCGTAAGGGTTTTGGAAAACTTACGGACTCAAGTTCCTCTGGAGCCGTTCTTTTGTTGTAGTATAACAGTTCCATGCTCAATAAGCGTGTTGCAAAGAGTGATTTTATTCGTATTTCCAACCAACGCGTAGACCAACTTAGTAATTTATCAGTTTCTTGCCGTCCTCTTTGTCGAGGCCAGCGGCAATACGATGACATTTGGACCGTTCGATCCACTTCCTCCGTTCTTCGGGTTTCTTCTAATCCAATTTCACAACGGCATTTGAGTGGAAGCCAGTTCACCCTACACGTGGCCACATGCACTCTGCCTCTAGAATATCACGTGGCAGTCTATTTATGTCAAAAGCGATGAGGTGAATTATAATGATGAGCGAACCAAAGACCGGCAAAACCAAAACTAGAATATTTGTAATCACTTCACAATACACTTAACAGAAAAACTAGTAATTTCATGCAATGTAATTTCGTGCATTAGCACTGGAAAATAAACTTCCTTGATTCTTTACCATAACAACCCTGTTAAAACATTCCTGTGCCAAATGACACAGTCACTTTACCTTCAGTGAATTTTCTTTCTAAACTCTGTCAAGATAGGATGAAACATCGTATCCTTTTGATAGGAATCACATCCAAAAAGCAGAGGATACAACAACGATTGTGTGTGTGTGTGAACTTATTTGCTTGAGTGGGTTTTCCCATCCTCACGCTCGACTGGGGGTAGCAAGTTATGGACGAGGATACAAGTTTTCCATCTTTTCCGGTCACGTTTAATGGTCGAACTTTCTGGAACATCCCTATCCACTGTCTGATATAACCTGAGCATTGTCGGCTGATATCAGGTGGTACTTAGGAAGTCGTCTTGTAAAGATGGTCTTGCTATTTTATGAAAGCAAACAACATCATTTAGGTTCACCTAAGTTCCATGAAGGCTGTGCACACATAACTGAATAAAATAAATTAAAGGAGATAACCCGTTGATAAAAATTTTGGTCATAATTACATGTTACCGTGGCAGTAATAGAAGGTGATTGAAGATTGAGATTACTCGCAATTGGCATAGGTTAAAAGTTTACAAGTGAGAACTTTAAGTTTCCTTTCTTATCTCAAGTGAATGAAGGACATGAGAAGGTAAGTTACCTTGTCGAATTCACTCATAAAAAATGGTGAAACAGAGAATTAACTCTGAAGTGTAAATTAAAGTGCTAAAGTGCTAATTAAAGTGCGTTATTCATGGGTTTTTGTAGCACTTTAATTTACACTTCAGAGTTAATTCTGTGTTTCACCATTTGTGTTTCCAGTGCTACGCAGCACAACATTCATATGTACCCTCACTCATAAAAAAGTTTAATCCATGATGTGTTTTTTGCCAGAGATAAGAAGACTGAAAGATTGAAAGTGCCCGTGATTTTGCCAGGATTTTTATTAAATTATTTCAAGGGTTTTCTCTAAAACTGTCTCCGAGCGCTGCTCCTCCATAATGTTCAAATCCTTCTTTTAAGAGTGTCTTTCCTAGTTAAGAACACTCTATATTATGTAACAATCGAGAAAATAAGCACAAAATGATATGGGTCCGAAAATCATAAGTCATGCCGGGTTGTCACTAAAACTGTCTCCGAGCGCTGCTCCTCCATAATGTTCAAATCCTACTTTTAAGAGTGTCTTTCCTAGTTAAGAACACTCTATATTATGTAACAATCGAGAAAATAAACACAAAATGATATGGGTCCAAAAATCATAAGTCATGCCGGGTTGTCACTAAAACTGTCTCCGAGCGCTGCTTCTCCATAATGTTCAAATCCTTCTTTTAAGAGTGTCTTTCCTGGTTAAGAGCACTCTATGTTATGTAACAATCGAGAAAATAAGCACAAAATGATATGGGTCCAAAAATCATAAGTCATGCCGGGTTGTCACTAAAACTGTCTCCGAGCGCTGCTCCTCCATAATGTTCAAATCCTTCTTTTAAGAGTGTCTTTCCTGGTTAAGAGCACTCTATGTTATGTAACAATCGAGAAAATAAGCACAAAATGATATGGGTCCAAAAATCATAAGTCATGCCGGGTTGTCACTAAAACTGTCTCCGAGCGCTGCTCCTCCATAATGTTCAAATCCTACTTTTAAGAGTGTCTTTCCTAGTTAAGAACACTCTATATTATGTAACAATCGAGAAAATAAACACAAAATGATATGGGTCCAAAATCGTAAGTCATACGTATTGTAAAACATATCGAGACATGTGGAATCAAAACACTTGGGACAAAATTGACAACGAGATGAGTTTATGAGATTTATGAATCATGTGCTAGCTGACTAGAAACACCCTAAGAAGAACTGTGTTGAAAACAGAAACTAGAACACCCTTTTAAGCGGGAAAAAAACTAAAAATATTTACTATATACACCATCAATCCCATTTTTAAACAAACATACTGTTGTAAAGCAAATATAAAGCATCCTTGTATAATGTATATACTACATACATTAATCAGTGATCTAAAAGTCAAACCTAAGCAGCGAAGAATAATTAAATGATATTCATAGGAATTATCAAATCATTTCGCTACATTATTGTAAACGTAGAGAGGAATCAATCTACTCGTCAAAAAATTACCAATATATTAAATGGGCAGATTTCCTTTGAGACGATCCACTATATTAACTCAAGTATACTGAAGTGTAGCAAAATCATCCCTAATCTGAGTAAAGAAACCTATTTCGTTCCCCGCGCAGTTCCCACAACTGCTGTTGAATCGTTATGAATGGTTTAATGTTCCTCCATTTTTTTTGAAATGCTGAAACATAATCGAAAGTGACATTCTTTTTGGGGCAGAGCTACGAATGGTTTAGCATTAAACTTGGAACAAAAAAATATTGGTTAAACAGCTCACGTTTAAAACTTCTTGCTTAAAATTCGTACACGGCCGTAATGATTGCATAAGTTAACAATATCATTCACCAGAATATTTCCCACGTCTCCCAAACAAGATCGCATGATGACCTTGAGGATAAGAACAAGTACCTCACCAACTTGTTTTTCTGTCGCCACTTGTTACTAGGATATATCTGCTTTGAACCAAAATTGTGGTTCGGGCGGTTCACATGCAGTTTCCCGTTCAATAGTATCATGCTCAGAATATTACAATTCCTTCCCTTATTGCAAGGCCAATATCCAATATCATGTAATGTCGTTAATATATAGTCCAAATCATAATTAAACCTTAAGTAATTGCTCAGTTTTTAGCACGATAAGTGTCGATTTCCGCCTACGTTTTGGTTTTTAATTTTTAATCAAAACAGCTGAAAATAGTCTGTTTTAGTAGCAATACATGGAAAAAAAACTGAAATGATACAATTTTCGCCATGGGATATCTTTTATTGCGGTTGCTTTGATGATCCATGCAACTAATGCGGCGAATACTTTTAATTGACGCCAGCTGATCATAAGAATGATAACCTATTCACACAAAGGTCATGTCCAGTCATAGTGCACAATTCTATGGTCGAGATCGCATATCCTTATCTTCTTAAAAATAGTATTTCGACTTGAAGAGAAAAAAAAACACTCAAATGAGCAAAATCACCAAAAACTATTTTAAGTCCCTCTTAGATCCATATTTGGTAACGGATACTTGCTTTAATGAGATAATCCAACAATATCCATGTTATTAGTTTTGATGTGCACATGTAAACATGTCTTATTCGGTGGTGAATTGATAGCAAAACGTTTTAATGATGAAGGGAAACATGGTTTCGTTTCTGGTCTTTCTGGCTCTCTCGATGCTGTTTATAGATCATTATGCACTGGGATTCGATGAGGATGACGACGAGGACGACGACGAGGACGATGAAGGATTCGCTATGGTTTGTGTGAAACAGTTAGGCAAATTTTTCATATGACTTTAAGATTTATATTACATTGCTGGCCAAACTTAGTCTCTTATAGTAATATTAATACTTTCTCTGCAGTAATGATACAAAAGGATTAGCTGGAGAATCGCTTACTAATGAATAGTTACTGAACACATCGCGATTCTACCCCTTTCGTTTTGTGCTGTGAGTTTCCCTTCCACGTATTTTTCAATGCGTTCTCTCATTTAATTCGCGCATGTAGTATTTCAAGTTAAACAAATAATTTTAATCAACGTCCAGTACACTTTCTTCGTGTGTGGAAGCAACAATTATTTATTGTGCATAACAAACATCAATCCAACTAATTGCATAAATCATAAAACTGCCAAATGAACTGCAATCGTCGTCAAAATTGTCGAAACATTTCTCCCTTGTCCCATTCGACCTCCTGAAAAAAAATCTCAAAACAAAGAAAAAAGCAACATTGGGAGGGAAGCGGGTCGTTTCAACGAACTTAGATGAGGGTTGTGGGGTCACGATGTACTAAAAATAGGTGACATCTAACCGGCGGACAGCCTTGTTTTTTCAATGAGAAAGTGGGACCATCAAAATGTAAAAACTGATTTAGTCCAAACTGAAATTTTTAGCTATTTCTCTTTTGGCAGCTCTATTTACAAAACTACCACTACCTTTCACCTGACGAAGACCTTGCCAATCAAAACACCACAAAAGCAATCGAGAACTTTCAGAAGTTCTTCGGACTTCAAGTCACCGGTCATCTGGACGAAGATACTTTGTACATGATGAAGAAACCGCGCTGTGGTGATCCGGATGTTAACATCCAGGGCTTTCGTATAAAGCGTTACGTAACTAGGGGCAAATGGAGAAAAAGAAACTTAACTTATTACTTATCTTTCGGAGATGACATGAGTCGGGCCGATCAGTCAAGAATTTTCGCTGAAGCTTTCAAATATTGGAGCGACGCTACACAAAACCTTACATTCAACAGAACTCACGATTACAACAACACTGACTTAAGAATCAGGTCAGCTATCTCCTTAATCTGCATTCTTTTCTTGTTTCTTTAAATCAGCCGCTAATGTGATTTCATCTCAAATTTAAGACTCTAGATTGTTGATTTTGCTTCGAAAAAATAAAAAATTTGCATTTACTCTCTTGATAAATATTCAAGCCATTGAGTGTAAACACACGGAATTATTGATATTATATATATATTGAACAACCGAGAAACTCATACATTATCATAGATTATCTTTCCACTAAATTTGGATCTGTAATGGACGATTCACATCCACGAAATATAGATATTATGTAGTATTTAGCCAGAGGTACTGTGCCTCTGACTTTTGTTTAGACCTCCGCCAAAGTTTTTTCTCGCTGTACTCAAGCATTTTGACAAAATGAATTGATGCAAATCTTGATAGATCAGTAAGCTCAATATAAGCGGAAGAAATTTGACCCACCGTCCACGGTCGGATTTTAAAAACCTAGGAATCTTTTTTGGCGTCTTTAGTATTTTATCATCTTTTTAAATGCTTTCTTACTTCCGGTATTATATGTTTTTGTTTATTTGTCCTTATCATTTCATTTACTGTTTCAACATAGCCCACCTTGATAACAATTCACTAAATGAAGTGGTTACCCCGTCTCAATATTATCAAATGTTATCACCATTATTTTTATCACAATTGTTACTAGTATTATGAGTATTGTTATAATTATCATTAGCTAAGAAAACGTACAGCCACGAAAGCATTTCGTTTTTCCGAACCAGTCATTTGAATCAACTATACCATTTCATGACAAGAAGTTACTTTTGTCGTCGTCGTCATTTTCATTGTGACTGTCGTTGCTGTAATTATTATTTTATCATTATTATTTTCATCCTCAGTTTTGGGAAACGGTTGCATGGTGGTGTCCCGCGTGAAAAGCCATGCGCTTATCCATTCGATGGAACAGGAGGAATTATAGCGCATGCGTATTACCCATCTAGAGGATTTATCCATTTTGACGATGACGAACATTTTACCGAGCTTGGTGGAGTTCAAGGCTGGTGGTGGAATTCACGGCAATCCCGCTCTCTGCTTTACACAGCCGTTCATGAAATTGGTCATGCTTTAGGTCTGGCGCACTCTAATGTTCAAGGTGCCGTAATGTGGCCGCTTGCACGCAATGGGAGACCTGTTTTGCACCAAGATGATATTGATGGGATCAATTCATTGTATGGTAGGTATACCCAAAATTGAAATTCCTTGTGTGTCCTAGCCTAGGCGCTTTAGAAGAGCCCCTACCTCACTTACCCCTCTCTTGAACTAAACCTTTCAAGAACGTTATTCAATTAGAATAGGTAGCGTTTCGGTACGAAAATATCCATACGTGTCATAAAAATGAATTAGTTTTGGTTGTGAATCATTATATTGGATGCTTATTTCATGTGGTGTTCATGAAAGCTAAGCGATATTTCAGAAGATTAATGGCAATTTGTTTCATAGGACGTTAGAAAAAAGCTTCTTCTAAATCTCCAGTTTCTATCTCTCTCTCTCTAATAAGCCCCGCGTCTAGAAGCCAAATAGCAGCTTATTACAGCGGTTACAGTTGTTGGGCAAATTCATGACGGGGCTTAAAGAGTTTAAATGGTGGGAAGAGTGCAGCAATTTTCGCTAAAGGATATACGAGGGTCTCAATTGGATCATGGCCCCTATGGCTAACAGTTAAAATCCTTGCCATGTTAAAGCTGACGGTTAATTTAGTTCCGTTTAAGTTAAGAGTAAAATTTTTACGGTTAGCTTTTTTACGACTACCAGTTAAAAGTTGTACAGGTTTACTCTCAACAGGCTTAAATGTTTTGCCGTTTCACAGTTAGTAGTTAGCCCCATTAGACTCTTATATATGCTTCCCGTGCACACAACGGAACCCTTGATCTATGAAATCTCTTGCCAGCAATAAAAGTCACTGATTCCTTGCGCATCCTATGTAAAATTCAGTTTTTCAGGTTTCTGTTGCTGATACTTAATGAATCATTTCGTAATATTTAACTCCGTAAGACTCCCTCTAATATTACTAATACAGAATTAATGCGGATTGCAGGAAACCCCAAGAGAACGCAGACAGATAAGGAAGAAGTAGAAACTTGAAGTAAAGGAAAAACAAGAAAATATTCCAAATGTCCTTTCAACATGGTATCAAGATGGCATTATTATTAAAACAGTCCCAATCTTATACAGATCTATACAATATATTTCTGTTTTCAAAAGCAAGGGTTTTAAGTCCTATTTGAATATTTATTGAGCGAACACAAGACAGAAGTATTCAATGTGATCAAAAGGAATCTTTATGAACCAGCTGTAATTTTGCATGAGCGGGTTCAAAATATTATTCTGTACACTATTTGTTTTGGATAACCTGTCAAAGTCTAGTACTTGCCTACTCTCTCAGGCTTTCAAAATGGTCTTCTTTTTCAAAATGAACGACCAAGAAATATTCAAATATCAACTGAAAATAAGATAAATTAAGAGAAATACAGCTCGCTTTGGGAAGAATATTAGTTTGGATGTATATTAACGATTGTTAAACCACTTTCTGTTTAAAGACGTGCTCTTTACCAAACAGCCCCTGCGTAGATAATGTACTGTTAAAATGTCCGCAACAGAGTCCCAAGATCTAATATACAAAGAAAATATTAAAAGACGTTACTATATTTCTCTATAAGATGTATCCTTTCTAGTATGGTAGGAGTTTGCAATAAACTATAAACCAAAGTTGAACTTTAAAATAAATCTCAATTTCATGACTACGAGATCCCTTGATCACCGATGATTGATTAGTGATCGTATGGTCTTGCACAAATTGGAAATGTACAGAAAAGATCTTGACAAAAGCGTGACTAAATCTGTACATTCATTTTTCTCTCTTTTCAAAGGGCAGCTACTGTACCTCTAGGTCAAATGAAAATGTCTAAATGGTTAGGAAGTGGGTAATAAGAAATTTCTTTAGCTGGGGTGCTTCATGTTTAATTTTGTTTATCTACATAACTAAAATGGTCCAAATATTGTGGTTTCCTAACGTGGGTTTAATACAGTATTTTAAATTAAATTTTGTTGTGTGCACTTTTACTGATGTGAGCCAAAGTAACGAAGGAATTATGTAATGTCGATGGTTTTTTGTGCGTTGATAGGATTCTTCTCGCTTTAAGTCTAGTACATCCAACTGCCCGATTACATTAATAATACTTTCGTGACTATTGGAAGTCGAATGAGTGCTAAAGAAGTACCTGAAAACCTCGTTCAATATATCAAATCATATCACAGGTTGTTCCTCTACTCGGAAAAAGAGCTAAGCTTCGTCAGAATGCCGTGGTTTGATTGACACTCAAAAAAACTGTCTACAAAACCGTTCTCATACAAGCAATAATCTTATGGGATCGTTCTTGAGCTAAGCTTTGGAGGATCTCTACGAGAGCCTTTTCAAACCCTTTTATCACAGCTATTTGGTCATAGCCAAAATTTTTGGATTAAATAAATGTGGTTAGAGCAATCTTTCGAAGTGGCACTGTGAGAATTTCTGAAACGTGACCCCACGAACCTCAATGTTAATATTGTTTGGTAACTTAAATCTCGGTTGGAAACATTTGTTCAAATATTTCAAATGTTTCATGGGGGTTTCTTGAGATTTCGGTGCTTTAACATGACAGAAGAAGCGAATTTGAGCTCCACAATCAGTCTCTCTCATTACACCAGATGCATAAAGCTTTCAACATCTCAGAATTAAATTATGCTGTAGTTAAGGAAAGCGATCTTAAAGATCTAAAGGCAGTGCCAAGAATCTAGCTTGGGTGTGGCTAAGGAAGGAATTTGTTTAGGAGCAACGGCGCGGTTCCCGAAAGGAACGGAAACTTCCTGATTGTTATACAACAACAGAAATTGCATCGGCAATCCGAAATCGAGAGCCTGCCTCTTATATTTCAATCATACAACGGCCGTCAACCACCTGCTTAAAACATCATTCTTAACTAAACAATCACTATACATTCTATTATAAGAATTCCTGCGACATGATCCTACGAATGAGGAAGTAATGACAACTCAGTTAAGTTCTTCCTACTCCCACACCATCTGAACAAGAGATTTTCATTGGAATAAACACGAGACAAACATGAATCGTGTTTGAAAAAGTTTTACCTTACTTGTAACTAAAGGCGGCAAGTTGAACTTTTCTATCATCTTCATTGCCTCAGAAAGTTTTCAACAGCAATTTGTCTGTTCATCTAGTTTGGTCAGATCGAAAGAGTTATTTATGACCGACAAGCTTTAAAAAAATCCTCACCAAATCCTAACACTCTAGAAACAACGATAAGAGGTTTCTATCTCCAAGTTACTACGCTTGTATATGCCTTTTGACAAACTTGTATGGCAAAGTCGCTCAAACTCTCAGTATCCGAGTAACTTATTGGTTGAATAGTCATCCTAAGTAGAGTAGTAGGCTATTAAAAAAACAGTTGATGGCTGTAATTTGAAAACATTGACCTTTGTATCAAATTTTACTTAATTCGATTCGTTTAAATCGGCCAATATTTTGAAACCATCTCAGCGTTGCAATTTCTGTAACAGCACTGAGGCCGGGTTTTCTCACTTTTGAAAAAAAATATTGGCGTTTTACGCCCTTACTAACGATGTAGAGATCTTGTGTACAATGTGATTCAGAATATTTCTATTGTTTAATACGATACATTCCAGCAAAAGTCATTTCAAGTGCAACTGCGGGGGTCACCAGATACCTTGCAGTGTAACGGAGATTGAAAAACAAATGAGCGGAATATCTTCGCTGTACACCTGTGCAAACAGTTTTCCCAGTTATCATATATCTGTTGTCTTGTAATTTTTATTTAAAGCAGCCTATCATTGGCAGAAAGGTGCATTTTCTCATGCTAAATAAGAAGCTAAACAGGTAAACCATGTTGGTCTCATTTCTGCTAGTTTCCCTACTGTTTGCTGTAAAAATCGTCTGCTATGAGTAGTTTCACGAATTTAAAGAGGACGAATCTTTCGCCGAGGCAAGTGTAAAGGCTTTTTGACTGTTGTGTGTTTTGTCGCTTTGAATGGGAAAATAGTTGGTATAGGCAGGAGGTCAGGAAAACCGGTAAAATTCAATATGAAATAAAGGTGCAGCAGTTTATGTCAGGAGCCTCCTGATCTGGCACAATCTTTTGTTAACATAAACAACTGAATATATCGATGTGTAGTTTCTATCTAGTGCTTCAGATTTCACTTGAATTGAACTCTAGACCAAGCATTCCTTTCTGTTTAATTATTTTCCCACTTACTTTCAAGGCTTCTTTTCACAAATAGCGCTCAAGCAAAATTGTATAATAACAGTTGAACACACCATCAAGGTGCCTTTAACTCAAGTCAATTTTTTCGCATCAATAGAGCTACCTAAGGAAGTATCACTACATATCACCAGCTAGATCAGGGAACCAGGACCTGAACAAAGCAATAAAAAACTTCCAGAAGTTTTTCCATTTGTCACAAACGGGAGAACTGGACAAAGACACTCTATACCTGATGAGAAAACCACGATGTGGAATACCCGATGTCGACGAAGATGGACGCGTCAAGCGTTTCACCACGCAAGGAAAATGGTCTAATGCCCCATTCACACCAAAGCTTAAACATGTTTAAAAGTTGTTTTGTTAAAAACAGTTTAATTTTTTTTTTCTTCATAGAAACTATTTAACCGAATATTTTTGACTTGAATGTAGCACATCGGAAATGCAAGTTAGCAAGTACTTGAATCCTATGGAAAATCAAGTTTTTCAGTTCTCTGTTTATAATTTTCATTCAATGAAAACCAGTTTAACAAAACATGTTTTGCTGGTGTGAATGGGGTATTAGACAAGTTTAACATATTATATAGAGTACAGTAACGATATGTCTGAGTCCATTCAGCCACGTATTATCGAGGAGGCCTTAGACAAATGGGTTGGTGCTGCTTCAAGTCTTCAGTTTGCATGGACAAATAACTACGACAATGCCGATATAAGGATAAGGCTGGACTGCTTTGTGTTCTAACGATAATATTAATAGTAATAATAATATTAAAGATGATATTAGTTATATTGATATTGATGAAGGAATGAGCCGTTGCGAATACCTAGCTAAGGGCTGATACCGTCATATTTTAGCTGAAGTAACCTTTTTCCTCGCTGAAGTAATGTTTTTCCCTCAAAGCTTTGGATCCAAATCTCATGCTGGCGTCACTAATGAGCAAGACTGTAATTTCGATTTCGACGGAGAGGGAGGAACCGTTGCGCATGCGTATTACCCTGAAGACGGAAGAGTCCATTTTGATAACGATGAAAGGTACACCTATATTGGTAGTACCAGTGAGTGGTGGTGGTCGGCGCAGATTTTAGAAAGCCTGAGCTACGTTGCTTTGCACGAGTTCGGTCATACCTTAGGACTGAGTCACTCTAACAATGACGACGCAATCATGTAGCCCTTTATTGGCACAAGAAATCCCGTTTTACATTCGGAAGACATCAACCGCATACAGTCGCTTTATGGTGAGCAAATGTCAGATATAAGAAACATTCTATTTTGAAACCTTCAAATCTGAAAAGACTACAGATTAAGAAAACTCTAATGAACAAAAAAGTTATCACGTTGCCACGATCACATCTAATATGAGATAATTGCAGCATTTCTATTCAATTTTTAGACCAATTTAATCTACCAAAGCTACAAGGAATTCTCAAAAGGAATTAACTGAAATCTCTATATCTGATTCGTTGTTTTCCGGTAAACCCACTTTTGCTCCACCAAAATCTGAAACACAACCACGAGGAATATTTTTGATATCTATGTATTTGGATTTTTGTTATTTAGCTGATCAGTTTGTCTATGGATATTGTTTATTTTAGGATCGTGAAGAAACGCAAATAGCCGATCGACAGATGTATTAATCATTGACGAATAGAAAACGAGGGATCTTTATTATAGTGATTGTGAGAAAACCAGGTGTTGGGATATCATAGTTCTAAACACATGGAGCTAATAAAGCTAATAAAGATCAAGGTTGAAATGTGAGGTTTCTGTTTGGTAGTGGCTTGCTTTTCTAAGAATAGATTTTGACTGAGGAATTTTAATCCTTATTCGCTTTGATGAGTCGTTTCAGTTCAAAGTCAATATTTCCATCTAGAAAGCACAAACCTTTCTTCTAATGGAGGAACTGTACGATTGATAATCAACAAGCGAGGACCAGATGTACTCGATAGAGATTGCAAATTTGCATTTATTCATCACTGTACAATTTTATGCATTCTTCGAAGATTTTTTAAGCTTTTTAAAGATAAATATTCGGCTATGGCAAGCTATGTAACCCATTTGTTTGTCGTAGCCACATTCTGCTCATCAGTTTTAAGATTAACATGGCAGTATGTTGAACTAGTATTGTCGTCTTCTAAGTAATGAAAGCTCCTTTTGAGTTCATCCACTTTGTTTCTTATAAATGGTTGATGAAAGCCAGATGAAAATATTTTCTGCTGACAACTTACTATCGAAGGAAAATGCGAAAATCCGTTTTCGATTTTGCCATGGCAAAGGGAACATGCACCCACCTTCAACTCATCTCTTTCTCGCAAAATTAAACCTTCTTTCTTTTTTTTTTCCTCTTCTACTTTTCCTTCTCCAATGATTATTGTGGAAAGAAAGAGAGAAACAGAGTGTTGAAACGATTTCAAGGGGCTGCAATATTCAATATAAAATGACATTTCTTTTGCTTCTTGTACAATCCTGCGCTGCGTGACATTAACAGTTGAGCAATTGCTTGAGTTACTCTGAATGCAATGATTATTGCTTATTAGAGTTATTGCTTAATGGTGATCAATTAGAATGTAAGATAATGAAATAGTATCCACTAATGAGCACTTAATCGTTTGATTTTAATAAAATTTGTGAATCGCTGATATGGTGGAACATTCATCGTAGTCAAATATTAACGATATAAGGAAGGTAGAAGAGATAAAATGAATTTTGGCCATGTGAAGGTTACTGATCTGTGAACAATTAATGAATGGTTCAGGTTTGATTATTCTTTTTGTATTTATTGGGCATATATATTGACAGTAATGATAAAAATTAATTATTTTCACTGCATGTCTTCTCCCCAAAACCTTATTTTTCTGGGTGTTTACAAACAATTTCCAACATTGAGATACGCGACGGTGGCGGTCGGACACGTTTGGAAGAGCTCCGTGTACATTATTCTTTTAACTTTGTTTTGCGTCATTGCTCCCTGGAAACCTGATTTCCAGTCATTCTTAAACCTTTCATTTTCCCTAGGCTATAGTGTGAGAAAGCTGGTAGTCCAAGAATCCACAGCAAAATGTTTATCAAGCCGCTTTGTGGCCGATGGCTTGGTAAGACGCCATATTGGAATCCACCTTATCAAGCGTGTAAGATTTACTCATTGCAGAGTAAACTATTACAACAACTGTGACGCCAGTTTTAATCTGGAGTTTTTCAGCTTATGTGGTGACATCCCAACCCGGACCCACTGCAGGAAAAACCGCAAGCAAGTGTTCCGTTTGTGGACGTGCCGTGGTTAAGAATCAAGTAGCGATTACTTGTGATAGTTGTTGCCAACAGACTCACTTAAAGTGCGGTAGGATAACTGCGAAACGCGACAAACAGCTTCTGTCTTGCTCAAATTATTGCTACTACTGTCCCATTTCTATAGGAAATTTGTCACAACAGCTACCTTTCGCGAATGTTGATAATATAAACGAACAAGATCCAGCTAATGACGACCCTCTTCAAAATATGGGCTCCCACGGAGAACCAACTATCAAGTTTCCACAGAAAACCAACAAGAAAGAATGCATAATTGCTCTTCTAAATGTAAATAGTCTTCCTAGCAAGTTTATTGCAATCAAGGAATGGCTTGTTGATGGTGTTTTTGACATTCTCTGCATTCAAGAAACGAAAATTAACAGCGCTTTCTCTAATTCTCAGTTCCATGTAAATGGGTACAATATCTTCAGACGAGATAGAAAGAAAGGCGGTGGTGGCGTCATAATCTTTGTACGTGAAAGCATCATAGCGATGCCCATCAAGATGGTATGTAAATTTATGGAAGCAATACTACTAGACTTAACTATCGGTCAAACTCGATTCGCACTGATAGCAGCCTACAAGCCCCCTTTACTTTCGACATGTACAGTCTATTGAATAAAGCTACTTCGCAGAGCGACAGCATTATCTGTTTGGGGGATTTGAATTGTGACATTAGTTATGCTTTGGATAATAATAATAATAATAAAGGGAGAAGTCTGCTGGATATTTGTGACATTTATGATCTGGATTCTTTAGATAATTCACCCACAAGAACATCTTCTCAGCGTTCTTCGTGCTTAGATGATATCCTGACGAATGTTCCACGTTATTTCAGGGAATCAGGAATTTTGAAGGTTGGCCTCAGTGATCGTTGTCTATTTTATAAATCTAAATCTTTTCTAAATAAGAAATTACCGCAACCTAAAGCCGAAATTATCCGGGTGCGCTCTTTCAAGAATTTTGATGAAGGCTCTTTTTGTGGCATGATCCCACGAATGAGGAGATAATGACAACTTACTTAAGTTCTTCCTACTTCCACATCATCTAAACAAACATTTTCATTAGAATAAACACGAGACAAACATAAATTATGTGTTTGAAAACGTTTGAATTTACACGTAACTAAAGGCGGCAAGTTGAACTTTTCTATCATTTTCATTACCTCAGAAAGTTTTCAACAGAAATTTGTCTGTTCATCTAGTGTGGTCAGATCGAAAGAGTTATTTATGACTAAAAAGCTTCCAAAAAATCTTCATTAAGTCCTAACACTCAAGAAATAACCATAGGAGGTGTTTGGTAGATGATTGTTCGTTGAATTGCAAGAGAAGAGGAAACGTTTGAGGAATACAAATTTGTGCCATTATGGCACTTCTTAGATTCGTTTCTATCCTCAATTGACTAAGCTGTTGTATGCCTTTTGACAAACTTGTATGGCAAAGTCGCTCAAACTCTCAGTATCCGAGTAACTTATCGGTTGAATAGTCATCCCAAGTGGAGTAGTAAGTTATTCAAAAGACAGTTGATAGCTAAAATTTGAAAACATTGATCTTTGTATCAAATTCTACTTAATTCGATTCGTTTAAATCGGCCAACGTTTTGAAACCATCTCAACGCTGCAATTTTTGTAACAGCTCTGAGACAGGGTTCTCTCCCTTTTGAAAAAAGATATCAGCGTTTTACGCGCTTACTAACGATGTAGAAATCTTGAGTACAATGTGATTCAGTATATTTCTATTGTTTATACGATATACGCCAGCAAAAGTCATTTCGAGTGCAACTGCAGATTCACTGGATACCTTGCAGTGTAACGGAGATTGAAAAACAAATGACCAGAATATTCTTCGCTGTACACCTGTGCAAACAGTTTTCCCAGTTATCATATTATTATTACTATCAATAATAAAAATAAATTATTTTCACTGCATGTCTTCTCCCAAAACCTTATTTTTCTGGGTGTTAACAAACAATTTCTAACATTCGAGTGTAGCAAGACACAAAACCGGACTTAAAACTATCTGTATTTAAGCTCATGCACTAATTGTTTGTATCACGTTTAAAGATTTTCTTTTAGGTTTCCATCATCCCAGGTCTTAAATTGGTTCAGTGTCAAACAAACAAAACGGTCATTTATGCATTTTTCCACATTTCGCGGCAGTGCTTTTATAAAAATTTCCAGTGAACGTGAGATCAGTTAACCAATAGGTGCATGAATACCTTTATCCACTTTTCAAATCTCAATTTAATATTTTATCAAATTTAAACTAATACCGATTCATTTAGGATTTTTAGAAAAAAGCATAAACAGAAAATATACCCAAGAACCAGCTATCCCAACAGTCACTATGGTACTGTCAAAAGAAATAGTCATGAACTGTAAATGTGTTAACAAACAGACACAGTTTTTTCCAGATATTTTTTACGTTTTGACTTAACAAAACGCTCTTTAATTAAAAAAAGAGAAGAAAAAAAACTCGATCACAAGTCATCATGTGTAAATAAAGGATGATCCAAGATTGTTTTGGTTTCATCTTCTAAAATGGCAGGAACATATAAATGTGAATAGAGCAAACTTTCGAAGTAACATTGTGAGAATTTCTGAAACGTGACCCCACGAACCTCGATGTTAAGACTGTTGGTCACTTTAATCTCTGTTGGAAACTTTTGTTCAAATATTTCAATGTTTTAATGGTGCTATAGCATAGCTGAAGAAGCGAAATTGAGCTCCACAATCAGTCTCTCTCGTTACACCAGATGCATAAAACTTTCAACATTTCAGAATTAAATGGCAGAGTGAAAATTGTTACATGACTAACTGGTGGTATAGAAACGCAATTTAGGCTTCTAAACTTCTTGGGGTTAACAAATGGCAGTAAAACGGGAGAAGGATGTAGCCGTTAGGCGTAAAAAGAGTTAACCGTAAAAATTATATGTTTTGATCACAATGGAAAGAAATTTAACGTTAGCCAAAAAATAGCCAAAATTTGAGCCGTTAACGGTAAAAGCCATCACCCCATTGAGATCCTCTATACTGGGATATACATCTAAATCGCAACAGAATTTTAAGGTGCCTTTGCTGAAGGCAAAAAGTTCCTATTGCTTTTTGAGCTTTAATTTGGAAAAATTTGAATGTGTGATTTGAAATCATTTTAAGTAACATTAAGTTTTACAAGGACTTTGTTTTCAACTTACAACTTGACGCAATTTTACTTCCTTCTTTTTGGAAATACTATAGTTAAAAGATCTTACAACAGTGCCGAGAATCTAGCTTCAGTGTGGCCAAGGGAGGAATTTGTTAAGGAGCAACAGCGCGATTCCCGAAAGGAAGGGAAACTTCCTGACCGTTATACAACAACAGAAATTGCATCGGCAATCCGAAATCGAGAGCCTGCCTCTTATATTTTACTCATACAACGGCCGTCAACCACCTGCTTAAAACATCATTCTTAACTAAACAATCACTATAAATTCTATTATAAGAATTCCTGCGACATGATCCCACGAATGAAGGGGTAATGACAACTTACTTAAGTTCTTCCTACTTCCACACCATCTGAAAAAATATTTTCATTGGAATAAACACGAGACAAACATGAATCATGTGTTTGAAAAAGTTTTACCTTACATGTAACTAAAGGCGGCAAGTTGAACTATTCTATCGTTTTTATTACCTCAGAAAGTTTTCAACAGCAATTTGTCTGTTTATCTAGTGTGGTCAGATCAAAAAGTTATTCATGACTAAAAAGCTTTAAAAAAATCTTTATCAAGTCCTAACACTAGAAATAACCATTAGAGGTTATGTGTTTGTTAGATGATTGTTCGTCGAATGACTAGAGAAGAGAAAAACTTTGAGGAATACAAATTTGTGCCATTATGGCACTTCTTAGATTCGTTTCTATCCTCAATTGACTAAGCTGTTGTATGCCTTTTGACAAACTTGTATGGCAAAGTCGCTCAAACTCTCAGTATCCGAGTAACTTATTGGTTGAATAGTCATCCCAAGTGGAGTAGTAAGTTATTCAAAAGACAGTTGATAGCTGTAATTTGAAAACATTGACCTTGTATCAAATTCTACTTAATTCGATTCGTTTAAATCGGCCAATATTTTGAAACCATCTCAACGCTGCAATTCTTGTAACAGCTCTGAAACAAGGTTCTCTCCCTTTTGAAAAAAGATATTAGTGTTTTACGCGCTTACTAACGATGTAGAAATCTTGTGTACAATGTGATTCAGAATATTTCTATTGTTAAATACGATACACACCAGCAAAAGTCATTTCGAGTGCAACTGCAGGGTCACCGGATACCTCCTGTTGTAACGGAGATTGAAAAACAAATGACTAGAATATTCTTCGCTGTACACCTGTGCAAACAGTTTTCCCAGTTATCATATATCTGTTGTCTTGTAATTTTTATTTAAAGCAGCCTATCATTGGCAGAAAGGTGCACTTCGCATGCTAAGAAGCTGAACAGGTTAACCATGTTGGTCTCCTTTCTGCTAGTTTCCCTGCTCTTTGCTGGGAAAATCGTCTGCTATGAGTCGTTTGACGAGTTTGAGGACGACGAATCTTTCGCCGAGGCAAGTGTGAAGACTTTTTGACTGTTGTGTGTTTTGTCACATTGAATAGGAAAATAGTTGGTATAGGCAGGTGGTCAGGAAAACCAGTAAAATTCAACATAAAACAACGGTGCATCAGTTTATGTTAGGAGATTCCCGATCTGGCACAATCTTTTGTTCGCACACACAATTGAATGTATCGATGTGTAGTCTCTATCTAGTGCT
This sequence comes from Pocillopora damicornis, assembly GCF_964200805.1. Lineage (NCBI taxonomy): Eukaryota > Metazoa > Cnidaria > Anthozoa > Scleractinia > Pocilloporidae > Pocillopora > Pocillopora damicornis. The sequence goes on along the minus strand of NC_142677.1, from coordinate 12,750,772 downwards.
TTAGATTTCACTTAAATTGAACTCTAGACCACTCATTCCTTTTTGTTTAATTATTTTGCCGCTTACTTTCAAGGCATCTTCTCATAACTAGCGCTCAAGCAAACTTGTATAATAACAGGTGAACACACTATCGAGGTGACTTCAACTCAAGTCAATTTTTTCGCATCAACAGAGCTACCTAAGGAAGTATCACTACATATCACCAGCTAGATCAGGAAACCAGGACCTGAACAAAGCAATAAAAAACTTCCAGAAGTTTTTCCATTTGTCACAAACGGGAGAACTGGACGAAGACACTCTATACCTGATGAGAAAGCCACGATGTGGAATGCCCGATGTCGACGAAGATGGACGCGTCAAGCGTTTCACCACGCGAGGAAAATGGTCCAAGACAAGTTTAACATATTATATGGAGTACGGTAACGATATGAGTGAGGACACTCAGCTTCGTATCATCGAGGAAGCTTTAGACAAATGGGTTGGTGCTGCTTCAAGTCTTAAGTTTACGTGGACAGATGACTACGACAATGCCGATATAAGGATAAGGTTGGACCGCTTTGTGTTCTAACGATAATTTTAGTGATAATATTAAAGATGATAACAATCATACTAATAATGATGAACGAATGAGTTGTTGCGAATATCTATTTGACGGCTGATACCTTCATATTTTCGCTGAAGTAACCTTTTTCCTCGCTAAAGTAATATTTTTCCCTAAAAGCTCTGGATCTAAATCTCATGCTGGCGTCACTAATGAGCAAGACTGTAATTACGATTTCGACGGAGTGGGAGGAACCCTTGCGCATGCGTACTACCCTCAAGACGGAAGGGTCCATTTTGATAACGATGAAAGGTACAGTGAGAATGGTGGTACCACTGGGTGGTGGTGGTCGGAGAAGGAATCCCAAAGCTTAAACTATGTTGCTTTGCACGAGTTTGGTCATACCTTAGGACTGGGTCACTCTGACAATGACGACGCCGTCATGTGGCCCTATGCTGGAAAAGGAAATCCCAGCTTACATTCGGATGACATCAGTGGCATACAGTCGCTTTATGGTGAGCAAATGTCAGATATAAGAAACATTCTATTATGAAAACTTATAGACTACACATTAAAAGACAACACATTAAGAAAACTCTAATGACCAAAAAAGTTATCACGTTGCCACGATCACATCTAATATGAGATAATTGCAACATTTCTATTGCATTTTTTAGACCAATTTACGCTACCAAAGCTACAAAGGATTTCTTGAAAGGAATTAACTGAAATCTCTATATCTGATTCGTTGTTTTCCGGTAAACCCACTTTTGCTCCACCAAAATCTGAAACACGGCCATGAGGAATATTTTTGATAATTCTGCATTTAGATTTTTGTTATTTAGCTGATCAGTTGTCTGTGTCTATTGTTTACTGCAGGATCGTGAAGAAACGCAAATAGCTGATCGACAGATTTATTAATCATTGACGAATAGTAAACAAGGGGTCTTGATTATAGTGATTGTGAGAAAACCAGGTGTTGGGATATCATAGTGCTAAACACATGGAATAAAGTTAATAAAGATCAATGTTGAAATGTGAGGTTTCTGTTTGGTAGTGGCTTGCTTTTCTAAGAATAGATTTTGACCGAGGAATTTTAATCCTTATTCGCTTTGATGAGTCGTTTCAGTTCAAAGTCAATATTTCCATCTGGAAAGCACAAACCTTTCTTCTTGTGGAGGAACGGTATGGTTAATAATCAACAAGCGAGGACCAGATGTACTCGATAGAGATCGCCAATTTGCATTTACTCATTACTGTACAATTTTTCTGTATTCTTCGAAGATTTTTTAAGCTTTTTAAAGATAAATATTTGGCCACGGCTAGCTATGTAACCCCTTTGATTGTCATAGCCACATTCTGCTCATCAGTTTTAAGATTAACATGGCAGTATATTGAACTAGCATTGTCGTTGTCAAAGTCAAAGCCCCTTTAGCGTTCATCCATTTTGTTTCTTATAGATGGTTGATGAAAGCCAGATGAAAATATTTTCTGCTGACAACTTGATATCGAGGGAAAATGCGATAATCCGTTTTCGATTTTGCCATGACAAAGGGAACATGCACCCACCTTCAACTCATCTCTTTCTCGCACTATAAAACCTTCTTTATTTTTTTTCCTCTTTTACTTTTCCTTCTCCAATGGTTATTGTGGAAAGAAAGAGAGAAACAGAGTGTTGAAACGGTTTCAAGAGGCTGCAATATTTAACATAAAATGACATTTCTTTTGCTTCTTGTACAACCCTGCGCTGCGTGACATTAACAGGTGAGTAATTGCTTGAGTTACTCTGACTGCAATGCTCTGATGTTTATTTTTTACGTTCTGACTTAACAAAACGCTCTTTAGTTAAAAAAAGAGAAGAAAAAAACTCGACCACAAGTCATCATGTATAAATAGATGATGATCCAAGATTGTTGTGGTTTCATCTTCTAAAATGGCAGGAACATATAAATGTGGATAGAGCAATCTTTCGAAGTAGCATTGTGAGAATATCTGAAACGTGATCCCAGGAACCTCGATGTTAGGACTGTTGGTAACTTTAATCTCTGTTGGAAACATTTGTTCAAATATTTCATTGTTTCAATGGTGCTTTAACATAGCTAAAGAAGTTAAATTGAGCTCCACAATCAGCCTCTGTCATTACACCAGATGCATAGAACTTTCGACATTTCAGAATTAAATGGCAGAGTGAAAATTGTTACGTGACTAGCTGGTGGTTTAGAAACGCAAGTTAGGCTTCTAAAATTCTTATATTCTTCATTGCTTTGCGTAAAGGTCTCGCTAGGGTTAATCGATGGGAGTAAAACGGGAGAAAGATGTAGCCGTTAGGCGTAAAAAGAGTTAACCGTAAAAATTATTTGTTTTGATCACAATGGAAAGAAATTTAACGTTAGCCAAAAAATAGCCAAAATTTGAACTGTTAACCGTAAAAGCCGTCACCCCGTTGAGATCCTCTATACTGGGATATACCTCTAAATCGCAACAGAATTTTAAGGTGCTTTTGCTGAAGGCAAAAAGTTCCTATTGCTTTTTGAGCTTTAATTTGGAAAAATTTGAATGTGTGATTTGAAATCATTCTAAGTAACATTAAGTTTTACAAGGACTTTGTTTTCAACTTACAACTTGACGCAATTTTACTTCCTTCTTTCTCGAAATACTATAGTTAAGAGATCTAACAGCAGTGCCGAGAATCTAGCTTCAGTGTGGCCAAGGGAGGAATTTGTTAAGGAGCAACAGCGCGATTCCCGAAAGGAAGGGAAACTTCCTGACCGTTATACAACAACAGAAATTGCATCGGCAATCCGAAATCGAGAGCCTGCCTCTTATATTTTACTCATACCACGGCTGTCAACTATGTGCTTAAAACATCATTCTTAATTAAACAATCTCTGTACGTGCAATAATAAGAATTCCTGCGACATGATCCCACGAATGAAAGGGTAATGACAACTTACTTAAGTTCTTCCTACATCCACACCATCTGAAAAAACATTTTCATTGGAATAAACACGAGACAAACATGAATCATGTGTTTGAAAATGTTTTAACTTACACGTAACTAAAGGTGGCAACTGGAACTTTTTTATCATTTTTATTACCTCATAAAGTTTTCAACAGCAATTTGTCTGATCGAAAGAGTTATTTATGACTAAAAAGCTGTAAAAAAATCTTCATCAAGTTCTAACACTCTAGAAATAATCATAAGAGGTTATGTGTTTGGTAGATGATTGTTCGTTGAATTGCGAGAGAAGAGGAAAACTTTGAGGTATAGAAATGTGTGTCACTATGGCACTTCTTAGATTCGTTTCTATCTCCAACCTACTACGCTTGTATATGCAATTTGACAAACTTGTATGGCAAAGTCGCTCAAACTCTCAGTATCCGAGTAACTTATTGGTTGAATAGTCATCCCAAGTGGAGTAGTAAGCTATTCAAAAGACAGTTGATAGCTAAAATGTGAAAACATTGATCTTTGTATCAAATTCTACTTAATTCGATTCGTTTAAATCGGCCAATATTTTGAAACCATCTCAACGCTGCAATTTTTGCAACAGTACTTAGACCAGGTTCTCTCCCTTTTGGAAAAATGTAGAAATCTTGTGTGTTCATTGTGATTCAGAATATTTCTATTGTTTAATAAGATACACGCCAGCAAAAGTCATTTCAAGTACAACTGCAGGGTCACCGGATACCTTCTGGTGTAACTGAGATTGAAAAACAAATGACCAGAATATTCTTCGCTGTACACCTGTGCAAACAGTTTTCCCAGTTATGATATATCTTTTGTCTTGTGATTTGTAGCCTATTGGCAGAAAGGTGCATTTCTCATGCTAGGAAGCTGAACAGGTCAACCATGTTGGTCTCCTTTCTGCTAGTTTCCCTGCTGTTTGCTGGAAAAATCGTCGTTTGACGAGTTTGAGGACGACGAATCTTTCGCTGAGGCAAGTGCTAAGACTCTTTGACTGTTGTGTGTTTTGTCTGGTAAAATTCAACTTGAAACAACGGTGCAGCAGTTTTATGTCAGCCTCCTGATCTGGCAAAATCTTTTGTTAACACAAACAACTGAATGTATTGATGTGTAGTCTCTATCTAGTGCTTTAGATTTCACTTGAATTGAACTCTAAACCAAGCATTCCTTTCTGTTTAATTATTTTCCCGTTTACTTACTTACAAGGCTTCTCCTCATAACTAGCGCTCAAGCGAACTTGTATAATAACAGGTGAACACAATATCAAGGTGACTTCAACTCAAGTCAATTTTTTCGCATCAACAGAGAGTTACCTAAGGAAGTATCACTACATATCACCAGCAAGATCAGGGAACCAGGACCTAAACAAAGCAATAAAAACTTCCAGAAGTTTTTCCATTTGTTACAAACGGGGGAACTGGACGAAGACACTCTATATCTGATGAGAAAACCACGATGTGGAATGCCCGATGTCGACGAAGATTGACGCGTCAAGCGTTTCACCACGCAAGGAAAATGGTCCAAGACAAGTTTAACATATTATATGGAGTACGTTAACGATATGTATCACTATGATCAGCTACGTATTATCGAGGAGGCCTTAGACAAATGGGTTGGTGCTGCTTCAAGTCTTCAGTTTACATGGACAGATGACTACGGCAATGCCGATATAAGGATAAGGTTGGACCACTTTGTGTTCAAACGATAATATTAATAATATTTATAATAATAATAATAATAATAATAATAATAATAATAATATTCAAGATGATGTTAGTGATATTGATAGTGTTGAAGGAATGAGCCGTTGCGAATATCTAGCCAAGGGCTTTCGTTGAAGTTACCTTTTCCCTTGCTAAAGTAATGTTTTTCCCTCAAAGCTTTGGATCCTACTCTCATGCTGGTGTCACTAATGAGCAAGACTGTTATTACGATTTCGACGGAAAGGGAGGTGTCCTTGGACATGCGTACTTCCCTGAAGACGGTAGAGTCCATTTTGATGACGATGAATTTTTCAATGAGAGTGGCGGTACCATTACGTGGTGGGGGACGTCGAAGACTTACAGAAGCTTGAGCTATGTTGCTTTGCACGAGTTCGGTCATACCTTAGGACTGGATCACTCTGACAATGAAGACGCCGTCATGTGGCCCTATGCTCGCATAGGAAATTCCGACTTACATGAGGATGACATCAATGGCATACAGTACCCTTTTGGTGAGCAAATGTCAGATATAAGAAACATTCTATTATGAAAACTTCAAATCTTAGAAGACTACACTTTAAGAAAACTCTAATGAACAAAAAAGTTATCATCTTGCTACGATCTCAACTAATATGAGACAACTGTAGCATTTCTATTAACTTTTTAGACCAATTTAAGCTAGCAAAGCTATAAAGGAGTTCTTAAAAGGAATTAACCGAAATCTCTGTATCTGATTCGTTGTTTTCCAATCATAGACCCCCTTTTGCTCGATCAAAATTTGAAAGGCGGCCACGAGGAATATTTTTTCATATTTCGGCGTTTAGAACTTTTTTTTATTTGGCCGATCAGTTGTTTATGTCTATTGTTTATTGCAGGATCGTGAAGAAACGCAAATAGCCGATCGACAGATGTATTAATCGTTGATGAATAGAAAACGAGGGATCTTGATTATAGTGATTGTGAGAAAACCAGGTGTTGGGATATCATAGTTCTAAACACATGGAATAAAGCCAATAAAGATCAAGGTCGAAATGTAAGGTTTCTGTTTGGTAGTGGCTTGCTTTTCTAAGAATAGATTTTGACTGAGGAATTTTAATCCTTATTCGCTTTGCTGGGTCGTTTCAGTTCAAAGTCAATATTTCCATCTAGAAAGCAAAAACCTTTCTTCTTATGGAGGAACGGTATGGTTAATAATCAACAAGCGAGGACCTGATGTACTCGATAGAGATCGCCAATTTGCATTTATTCGTTACTGTACAATTTTTCTGTATTCTTCGAAGATTTTTTAAGCTTTTTAAAGATAAATATTTGGCCACGGCTAGCTATGTAACCCCTTTGATTGTCATAGCCACATTCTGCTCATCAGTTTTAAGATTAACATGGCAGTATAGTGAACTAGCATTGTTGTTGTCAAAGTAATGAAAGCCCCTTTTGTGTTCATCCATTTTGTTTCTCATAAATGGTTGATGAAAGCCAGATGAAAATATTTTCTGCTTACAAGTTACTGTCGAAGGAAAATGCGAAAATCCGTTTTCGATTTTGCCATAGCAAAGGGAACATGCACCCACCTTCAACTCACCCCTTATTCGCACTATAAAACCTTCCTTCTTCAATGATTATTGTGGAAAGAAAGAGAGAAACAGAGTGTTGAAACGATTTCAAGGGGCTGCAATATTCAACAAGTAATGACATTTCTTTTGCCTCTTGTACAACCTACGCTGCGTGACATTAACAGGTGAGTAATTGCTTGAGTTACTCTGACTGCAATGCTTTGATGTTTTCTCAAGAGTTATTTATTACTAAATGGTGAATCAATTAGAATGTAAGATAAAGGAATATTATCCATTAATCAGCACTTAGTCGTTTGGTTTTATTAAAATTTGTGGAACATGTCGCCAAAACAGATAAAATACTGGTATGCTAGAATAAAAAAGATTAGTTTTACCTTTTGCAAGGCGAACTTTACATTCTTGTCGCATTCCTGTCAAAAACACCCTTAATTTTTGACCATTCAGTTCTCCTTGCTTTTCTCATTCATCTTAGTCAAATAATAACGAAATAGGAAAGGCAGAAGAGATAAAATGAATTTTGGCCATGCGAAGGTTAATCTGTGAACCATTAATGAATGACTTAGGTTTTGATTATTCTTTTTGTATTAATGGGCTCATAGATTATGATAGTAAAGATAACAATTAATTATTTTCAGTTGCATGTCTTCTCCCAGAACCTTCTTTTTCTGGGTGTTTACAAACAATTTCCAACATTCGGGCGTAGCAAGACACGAAACCGAACTTAAAACTGTCTGTAGTTAAGCTCAAACACTAATTGTTTGTGTCACATTTAAAGATTTTCTTTTAGGTTTCCGCCATTCGAGGTCTTAAATTGGTTCAGTGTCAAACAAACAAAACCGTCATTTATGAATTTTTCCACATTTCGTGACAGTGCTTTTATATGAATTTCCAGTGAACGTGAAAACAGTTAACCAATAGGTGTATGAATATCTTTATTCACCTTTCAGCTCTCAATTTGATATTTTGATCAAAGTATGCGGCATTAAATACGGTTTTGAACTGGTACCATTTAAATTAAGATTTTTAGAAGAAGGAATAAGAAGAAAATATATCCAAGAACTCAGTATCCTAACAATGGTGCTGTTAAATGAAATAGTCATGAACTGTAAATGCTTTAACAACCGGATACAATTTTTCCCACAAAAACACTCTTTAATTAAAAGACGAGGAAAAAACTCGATCACAAGTCATCGTGTATAAATAAATGATGATCTAAGATTGTTGTGGTTTTATCTTCTAAAATGGTAGGAACATATAAAAGCAGATATCTTTTTTATTATAGCAGAAGAGCGAGGTAAACGAAAAGAGTCGATCATCTACACTCTAGAGCGACGATGAAAACATCTGAAAAAATTGTTGCTCTGTTGGGTATCTTATTCATCGCTGCTCTCCTGGTTGATCAGGCAACTTGTTTTGTAACAAAACACCAAAGGAGAGAGTTTGAGGTTAGTCCAGTAACCCAGATACGTTTAAAAAAATGTTTACTCTACAAGAAATAAGAAACCTTTATTATCTGGTAAATAGCTTGAGGTGGATATTTGTTCAGGGGCAGAGCATTCAAAGTGATAATTCGAAGGTCATAAGGCCGCCTCCCTTTTAGATTTCTGAGAAATTGACCTTTCCCGACAATTCTTGTGTCATAGACTATAACAATGGACACCTTTGCCCAATAATCATCACGGAAGACTACGGAGTCAAAGGGCATGGCTTTACTTCGCTCAAACCACTGCGGTATTGAGGGAGGCTCACGGTTCTCACTCATCAAGATATCGGTTCTTAGCGAATTGAGGGTGAAACCTGTGAAATTGTTACGGTTGACGTTGATGCAAAAGCATTCTACTCAAGGAGAGTAGCAAAAATTTTAGTCGCTTCATGCTTAACCCTCCCACTATCAAGATCTCATTTAGTAATTCTCCTCACTGTCTGCCATACAATTCTTATGAGGTTAGTATGGAGAAGTTGGTAGAAGATCAACGAATGGTAAGAAGAAAATCTGTCTTGGTCACTTGTGATAAACTCTGGTGGTCTGGTTTACCATTTCTCTTGTCTTAAATTCTTTATCTCATGGTCTTAGAGCACTAGAATTTTCCTCTTGACCTAGAAATGTTTCGGCAACGAAATTACAAATATTAAATAAACATTATCATTTTTGACGTTTAATCACTCTGCAGTGTATTTGATGTTTTTTAGATGAAACGTGCAACGAGGGAGATTTGTGCTGCAGCTAGATCATTGAACTGTGAGGGCCTGGCAAAGAGGGAGTTTCGTGACCCCGATGAAAGCGCAAAGTAGAACGGCTCCTTGCAATGACGAGCGGCCGTCAGAGGAGCAGACTTGAATCGCGTAACAACAAGAAAATGATATGATTAGTCTAAGCTTTGATAACGAATAACGAAGATAAAATGAAACCTATCAATCATGTAAATTGAAAAAGAATAAATATCTGGCATAAAGGAATAAATATCTGGCTTCATATATGGCTTCTTTTCCAGTATCTCAGTTTGCATACTGTTTTAGCACTTTACCACAATGTCGGCAGTACCTAACTTTGCTAACCTCACTGAATGAAGAACTCTCTAAAAGGACGACTGATCCACGTCATCTCATTTCATGAGTGACTCAGAGAGGATTATTTTTAGCATTTCTCACTAAAGAAAAAAAAACCAACACTGAAACCAACGGATAACTTAATCGTTTAGAAATCAGTCACTATTTAAATATCACCTGGAGTGGGGAGGAGGGTAGTCTGTGGATTTTTGGGGGCTCATATGGATTTTAGGGGGAACAGAGTGGGGATCAGTCGTCGCTAACAAGAGGGGACTATAGAAAATTGACAGCCAATGAGGGGGAATCATAAGAATACTGCAGGGCCTTAGGAGGAGATTGGGTAAATTGTATATGGTTTTTAGGGGGAACAGAGTGGGGATCAGTCATCGCTAACAAGAGGGGACTAAAGAAAATTGACAGCTAATTAGGGGGAATCATAAGTATATTGGAGAGCCCTAGGAGGGGATTGGGTAAATTGTATTTTGACACAACCTAAATCTCCCGACCCCCCACTCCCACCCCCTCCGGCGATAAATAATGACCATTCGCTTAGAAATAATTAAAAAAATTAATTATTTGCCGATTATTGAAAGTCCATTATATATAATTATAATTTAGTGAATTAAGAACCCACTCTCTTAAGTGGGCAAGTGACGTGCTGGGAAACTGGACGAACAAAAGACCTCACGCAATTCCAAAGTGGTAACGATATATCATCCTGTCCTAAACTTGGAAAAGCTGAGTTTTCGAAAAATTTAAGCCGATTGATCTTTCATTTGCATAACCTCGAAGCTGAGATGAAAATGTGACAAAGTTTGAGCCCAATTATCTTAAGTTATTTAAAACCGCGCACATAATTATATTTCGGAGTAAGTGGAAGAGTTAAGTTCCCTTGATTAGATGAATATAAGCTAAATGGTTAAAATTTGTCGAATTTAAGAAATTGTTCGCCAAATCAAATGTATTAAGAATTGGTCGTATTTGAAAAATTATGTGCATTGTTTAATTAAGTGAAGTGCGAATTTGAAAATGTAGGTGCTCTGTGAAATTTTAAGCTATAGGGCAAAGAAACGAAGAATGGTTTTTATCCATTGTATCCTCCATTATTAACCATTTTACTCCTACAGTGATTAACCTGTAACTTCTCCCTTTAATATCCATACATTATCCAGCAAAACAGTAACGAGAAAACACAAACTTATTTGGTAGAAGTCGCTATCGTGATGCATCATGTTGTGTGAGACGGCTGGAGCGGAGAATGAAAAGTTCGATTTTGCATTGGGAGCTAAAGGAGTAATGTCATACCCGTCAATAGAAACCTACAGGACAGCTCTCAAAATGTTGCTAGCCAGCGAATTTTTCGAATTTTATCGATAAAAACTGTATCTTTGACTCGACAAAAATCTTTCTCCTTCAAAATCAATATTCCAGAACTGTTAAGAAATTTGTTTTTCGGGCTGCGGGAGCGAAGCGAGCTAAGGTTTCAGGTGTGACAGGGATGAATTGTCTTTTCTTTTGTTCTTCTTTTTTCTTCAATTGATACGGAATATATTACTAGCCAAGACAGCCATTCCAAAGTAACTCTGATTGACTTACGATTGGTTCTTTAGTAAACCATGAACTTCTCAAATTATTTTGTTCGATAGGAGCACTGTTAATATACCTATGCCTAATTCATGAGTAATCCTAGCTGTGAGATTATAAGATTTCACCTCTTGGTAATTTCTTATTGTTTTTAAGAAAAGGAAATCTAGATGGGCAAGAGTTAAACCTATCTTTGTTTGTTCGAACTCTATACAAGAGAAGACGTGTGCTAAAATATCTCATCTTTGGTCAAAATTGATCATTTGTGTCAATTACCTATGAAAAATCGTGTTTCCTGCCTCAGAAAAAGTCTTTGATTCATTTTACCTCTAAGAATTATCCCTCAAAGTCGGCTATCACTGCTGAGAGTCGAACCAGGGACCTGGTAATGACTGCACTCTTCCATGCTACAAAACAAGGTAATGATCCTGTTTTCTGGTTAAATCATCTGTTCAATTTTGGTTTTTTAGCTGTTTATATGTGTCCACGAATCGTACGATTTATTGACAAAGAATAGCCCTTTCTTGTAGAAAAGGCAGCTGTATGTAGTCTGATGGATAACATTAATAAACAAATGTTGTACGCTTGCCTCATGAAGTAGGAACGTATGCTAGGAAGCACCTGGGTTTGTTTCTTCACCTTTTACATTTTTTTGCACAACTGCTGCACTGACGTCTTTAAATGCAGAACTTGTCTGTAAGCAAGACTGAGGAAGTGCCTGTTAAAACAAAAGTCTACAGAGGGAAAGATAAAGTATACATTCTTGGACTCTCGTGTCATGCAATATGCGTGACACCTACATTGTGCCCTATTTCCTGTTTCTTCAAAGTCAACGTTAATGCGCTCGCACAGTGGTGATTGTTTGGCGCACGAAAATTCTTGCTAGCTCTTCTCCCTTGGGGAACTGTCATGTTTGTCTTGCTGCTCTGTTGAAACAAAAATATTTGCTTATCAAAATTTGTTTTCGTTAGCTATAAAAGAAATAAGCGATCTCAGTTGTTCATTTGACATTGCTTCGTATGCGCATACGAATCGTTTTCGAACATAGAATTGCAAAGCATAGTGATGCTTGGAGTCCTACTACCAGCCTTATTTGTGGCGTTTGTTGCTCTCTCTGCATCCCATGAAGAAGAGGCATATGTAAGTAACTTTGCTCAGATGTGAAGAGTTCCAAACTATTACATTGTACAACATTTGATGCTTCACTAAAGTTAACCGTCTTTCCAAAGATTTTCATCTAATTTTTTTTTGGAAAAAATTTACGATCTCAGTTTGCTTTGTTCATAACGTAAGGTAATATTACTCTTGAAAGACAATTTTCAAACAACCGTAATTATATTTAGAGAGAAAGGAAACGGACGATAATGAAATATTAACTTGTCTTTTTTAGCATCGTTACACTGCTACACAGTTATATGATATTCTGCCCATTCTATATTGAGTGTATCGTTTTTCAATTAAGAAATACCTCCGAGCCTACCATTACATATCTCCAACACGCTCTGGTAACTACGACTTTAACATAGCAATCAGGAATTTTCAACATTTCATGGGTTTACCAGTCACTGGGAATGTCGACGAAGCCACAATAAAAATGATGAGAAAACCACGGTGTGGTGTAGCAGATGTCGAAGATGGTGCTTTCAAAACTCGTAGAAGGCGGTACAGTGTTTTTGGCTCCAGATGGTCTAAAACGCACCTGACTTATTATCTCCAACACGGCCAGGATCTGCCGCGTTCAACACAAAACCGAGTAATCGAACGTGCCTTGCAGTATTGGAGTGAGGTGTCTCCGTTAACGTTTTCGCGCGTTGGTCATCCAAGCCAGGCAGATTTGAAAATGAGGTAAGCTACATGAGGTTCCTGACATTCTGTCTATAAATGTCGGTCCAAAGGCGTAAAGGGTACCAGAAAGCTTTCAGGTAGTCCTTAGCAAGCCACGAAGCTTACTCTTCTCTTAGATTCCTATGTCTGCATCCGCAGTGCCCTTTTAGGTTGATTTGGGACGGCCTCTTTTTATTATACATTTCAATATTATTCTCCGCAAGTGACCAATCCAACACTATCTTTTAGCGTGAACGATTTCTATCACCCCCTTCTCTTTCAGTTTTCAGAGCTCATTGTTGGAAATCTCTCTATGCCGAAGGATATGCAAGATTTGTCTGAAAGGAAAACGAATTTTTAAGTCTAAATTGGCGAAATCGAATAAAAGTATTCCTGTCAAAAGAAATAGTTAAAGAAATAATGACCAAAAACTGAAATGTGGGAAATAACGGGGAGGATTGTGACCCTGAGATAAAAACCAGATGCAGAACTAAGCTTAGGAAATAAAGTTTATATCGGTGTAAACTTTAACAAAAGACAATAGCCAAAATATTTTTTACATCAATCCTTTTGTGATGCTATAGTTGCCGTTGATTTTACAAAACAAAATAAAGTAAGTAACGTTTTGCGGTGCTAACCAGGTCGCTTCTACCAGACAATTCGTTTCGCAAACGTGACATTTGGGATGATTCAGACGAAAAATCCTTGTCGTTAAATCAAACGTGGAAAAGTTTTATCCATGGTGCTCCGATTGTATTTATTCAACCATAGTTTTGGCCCAAGAACTCACGAAGGAACTTCAGAAGAAAACACGTGCAGTTATCCTTTTGATGGAGAAGGTGGTGTTCTGGCGCATGCATTCGCGCCATCTGATGGTCGACTCCATTTTAATGAAGAAGAAACTTTCACCGACCTCTCTGAACAAGGAACCAATTTGTTGTACGTTGCTGTTCATGAGATTGGACACAATCTTGGTCTGAGGCATTCCAGCGTGCGAGATGCAGTGATGTACCCGGCTTATCTGGGATACAAGCCTGATTTGAAGCTTCATAGTGATGATATTTCTGGCATTCAATCACTTTATGGTAAGTTTTGCTATTTAATCTCCCGATTTTGAAAAAGATAGTCCAGAACTTGTGTATAGATCTCATTATACCTGCCAGCTGAAAAAAAGAGGAACCACTTTTTAAAAGACAAATCATTGAAAAAGCAGCTTCCTGCGTGAAAGACTTACAGATTTACTGAAAATCCATCCATTTGTTTAGAGGTTCCTTCGGATCAAAATTACTGAGACATCATCCCTCTTTTAACTGACACACTAAGAAAGTAAACAAATCAAAGGTAGGTTGGTTAAATGAAAAAGGTGGTAAGTTTCTAAAGAAACTGTGATGCTGCGTCGGTGGAGAAAATGGAGCTACGTTATTGGTGGGAATATATCGTAGCTCCATTTTCTGCATATAAGCCTACACACTATCCAAAATTCCTCCAATCGCTTTGACGGAGGGCTAACGCTCGAAACGTCAGGCTTTTAACTCTTTACGATGCCCAATTTACGTTTTCAACTCAGTTGTTAACACTAAATTACCTGGTTGAATGAAAGGTGTTGTAACCGAAGGGAGAGAGCCCTATCTTCCATAAGATGCTCTGGAATATTTATCTCCCACAATCCTTTCATTAGAAGAAGTCTGAATTTACCACTGTTGTGTTTCTCGTTCTATTTCAGGCTCTGGAGGTGGAGGTAATGTTTTCTCCGGAAACTAACATTGAGTGACTATGAGACTAGCATTAATTCTTTACCGAGCGAATTCATTTATGTTTCCTTTTATTTGATTATTCATGTTATCATTTAACAATGGTTTTATGGGTCACATGATGTCTACAAAGTTTAAAGCTCTTTGGGCAGAAACATCCAGTCTTTTAAAACATTACTTTTAAACCAAATTGCTACAACGAAAAAAAGCATGGAAATTTTGCAAGGCCTCCCAGTGCCATCTGATTGGCTACAGGTCTATTAAAGAACATTCATAATGATTATTTCAAAAATTATTCTAGATTTGAGTTACAGTTGTGGTTGTTGCCGATGTGCATTTTGTAGGCAGTTGGCCTGTGCCCTTGTAGCTCTGTTTCTCGCTGTTACACCCAGAAGATGAGACTCATGCATGACAACCAGGTCGAAACAGTTTTCCACGGCTGCATCCCTTGATTGACAATCTATTATGCCGTTTTTACCTTCAGCTCATTGACGCCCTAAAGGGCTAATGTAGAGTTTCGATTCTGGTTTTCAGATAGTTTAAGGACCGCGTGCATACCAGTCTAATAAAGGATCCTTTGCAAAGTTTAAATTTATTACCATAGTTTGTTAACGTCTATGCAAATCGAACTAACCACTCTAGTCATAAACCAATATACCATAGTTCCACATGATCACCGCTTATGGGCGGAAACAGCTAGTAAAGAGTTATCTCCGAGTAGAAAAACAAAAAAGTAAATCATGCTGTACTAAATTGATATGTTTCTCTGTGTTTTTATAAAACTCGAATAGCTCTTTGCGCTGACAAGAGAGATGATTGTGTAAATTACCAGTACAGGTGCAACGAGATTAAGAACTACATGAGAGAACATTGCAGAGCGACTTGCAACTTCTGCTAATAAGGTATCACTTTAACACGCCTTTTTAGCTTATGAACGAGAAATCTTACGGAAATGGAGGTCCCAAAACGGCAGTTATTTTAAGAAAAATGCTTCCCCATACTCAATACAACTCTCCTTTACTAGATCTTCTGGATATACACAAAAGAAAAGGTTCTTTTGAATAGATACATGAATCAAGTATCTCTGTCAAAAACTCAAATTAGCAAAACGACATAATATTTGTGGAAACAGAGGATACATGGAAATACAGATACGTGCTACAAAAGCAACTTGAAAACCACGTGAATAACTTATGTGTCCTACTATTAAACGAGTCTTCCCTTTTTCTAGGAACACGTTAATAGTATTCGTTAGATCACTTGTTTGATACTTTTCTCTAAAAAAGCTCTGAAAACTATCCAAGGCGTGATTAGTTATCAATGAAACATCAAAGGGGTGTTTTGAATGATTTTAAATAGGAAGGGGGGGTGGATGTAACTAACATTGTTAAACTACGCCAGTAAAAAATTTCATTAACCCTTTCAATCCCACAAGTAATTAACGGGAAACTTCTCCCTATAATAGCTTTACATTATCCAGCAAACAGGTAATGAGAATATTCAAACTTATCAGGTAGAAGTTGTCATCTTGATCTTACACCAAATTCTCATAACTAATTTACAAGGATATGTGTAAGAGCTAGAGGGGAGAATTAACAATCAGATCTTGGGAGTTAAAGGGTTAATAAGATCTTTAGCTTTAGTATTTAACCCCTTTGTTTGATCTCATTTTTTTTATTTCAAGTGTTTATGGAGTTTACTTATGTCTTTTTACAGGTTACGTAGAAGTGACTGTCTGCAAAGGAATTAAATAGTATTGTTCAGCAAAGCGCGTGTGTTAGAAATAAAATGCTATTAAAAAAAATTATTATTTTTGGTTATGACCGATAGTATCCTTGTTAATTATGAACAATTTACGATCATCCGAGTAAAGATCATCAAAGTGTGGATCAGTCGAGGTAAAGTTTGGGGGTTTTAAATCAGTAAGCAAGGCTGCTCGGGACACTGTGTTTATGACGTTCGATGACAAAATCTTTAGTTTCAAGATTTATACCTGATTGGACATATCCCCCCCCCCCCCCCAATCGAAATAATCGAAAGAACTTTGAATAACCGTTAAGGCACCTTTTTGCACGAAAGAAATTGCTTTGAATTAACTATTTAACCGACATTTTTCTTTGCTTGTTCACATGAGCCATCCGTTAATTAAAAATAACTGCCAATGATTGACGAAAGGGGAACAAAATTTTTGACACGTCAGACTCTAGAAGTTTTAATTACTCTAAGTAGATACCTCACAAAAAAACTCTCAGAGATGACAAATAATAAACGACGGGTGCAAAAATGGCAACGGTGCTCAATCTTAGATTAATGCTCTTTACTTTCTTGACTTCATAGGTCTAGAAAATTGAAACTCTTGCGGATTATGTATCTTAAAGCCTGGATCCCTATGAGTGACAAGCATCTAATTTCTCCTTACAATATTACTCTTCTATCATAGCGGAGCTCGCAGAGCGTAGCCCCATAATTATACAAAATAGTAGTAACCCATCAAGCCGAAAAAATTTGGATGTACGACCGTACGACCGTACAAGGTGCTACTTTTGACATGCGTGGTCAACTGTACCGCGGACATGCCAACGCCACGGCTTTGTTCAGTAGTCCAGTGGTCAGTGCACTGGGCTCCGAGTCGGACGACCCAGGTTCTAGTCCTGGCCGGGAAAAGTTGTGTGGGAAAAAAAATGCGAGCTCCGCTTTTAGGCTTGGCGAAATCTATATATTACATGAAGGTCACGAGAATCAAGGAAATGATCAACAAATAAAGACGTTCTTGATTATTAAACATATTCTCTTTGTTAGCACCTTAGGAAATGTATAGAGAACATTGTGGAGAATATGCATATGCTCCTAACCCTGTAATACACTTTGGAATTATTGGTCAAGGGAGAGATTGTAATATATAAATACGTATAAGAGTCTAAACCTTACGAAAATAAATCTGTGATTTCTTCCGGCCTTCCATCATTTCAATAACGTAAGATTAGTCACTTGTATCGTTTAGTAACCTTTTAAGAAAAAATAACTTCTTTCTAGAAGAAAACTAAATAACTCGCAGCCTGAATCACGACGACTCGTCAACAGTCTGCTCTCACCAGTCAAAGAAAATCATTAGCATATTTCATTACTTAGGGTAGTTACACCTAATTGCAGTGACATTGTTATAGAAAAGAGCAAAAAAGGAAAAACCAAATTTGAACAATTAGCATATAGCATAATCATACGGCACAAGCATAAACACATCTTTTAATTTGTGGTATTGCTTGAAAGTTCAAAACAACATTTGACACTCTCAAGAAGTTTCAAAACTTTTTTCGGTGGAAATTCTGAAAAAATCGTTCGGCTGCCAAAGTTAGTTTCAGATGCTATTTGAACTCTATTTAATCTGGGTTTTTCTCTTTCTGTTTTTTTTTTCTTAATTTCATATAACAACCGTTGTTGCATTGAATTAGGTGTACCTGCAAGTGGATTTTAGTCCATTATCA
Organism: Pocillopora damicornis; assembly: GCF_964200805.1. Taxonomy (NCBI): domain Eukaryota; kingdom Metazoa; phylum Cnidaria; class Anthozoa; order Scleractinia; family Pocilloporidae; genus Pocillopora; species Pocillopora damicornis. The sequence goes on along the minus strand of NC_142677.1, from coordinate 12,732,801 downwards.
CCTTACTTATCACATATCCGTTATTTTTTCGTGGATGCTGATTGGTCTCCTCAAAGAAAAGTAATCAATGCTGTTAAAACAGCTTGTGCTGTTTGGTTATAATCATTTTTGTGATTAATATTCAAGGAAGGGTTGAAGATCTCTATAACTCCTATATGTAAGCTTTTCCCCTAATTCTCAACAGTAGATCGAAAGGTTCTTGACCTTCAATGACTCCTATGGATCAGGAAGTGGGCAAGCCCTCTATAACGAGCTTTTAGATGAAAGTTTTATGGCAAAAGATTTTTAAACGAGGTAAATACAAGCATCCAGTAAAAACGGAAACGTTTGACGACGTACGTTTAAACAACTGAAGTACTTTAAGTTGACCTCAGCTAAAAAGAAAATTTTATGACGATTGCTTATCGGGGTACACGAGATCGCTTAGAGTTGATTAATATCTTCGTTCTTTTTTACCAAAATAAGTTATTGTTTAAGAGGAGAGCAAGTTGAATGCTCGGTGTAAAACTCGGTAACAAATGTCTCTATCCCTTTACAAAAGGATATGAAAAATGATTAGTAATCGTAGTAAGATGAAATTTAAAGGTCATTTTAAACCATGAAACCAACAGTCTATTACAAGCCCTCTGTGGAATGAATTTTACCTTTCCTATTCCTCGCTTTTGAATAACAAGCTGAAAGAGAAGACAAGTTTGGGATAAGGGTCGAATGTGTAAAATTGATGACCCAGAAAATTTTGAATGGGCAGCAAGGTTAAGCTAAGAGAAAAAAACACTAACCTGACTATCGGCGTTCTAAAGATAACACAAAAGTATACATAATAGGGATTAACTTAGTGCAGGCAATAGCTGAATGGTATGAAACGTCACGGTGCCACTTTGTCGAACCTTGAAAAACCTAACGCGCAGAATCCTCATGATATCGTTTTACGGAAACAGAATCTTTGATGTAGAGTACTAAGGTTCATCTACAATTTTTTTTTCTTGAACGGTGGAAAATGTGAACTTATTCAGTTAGGAAAGTTCATATTTTTTTTTACATTGACGTTTTCGCTTGAATATGGTACAGCCTTGCAGCTTAATCTACATACAATCGGGGGTTGCTTCCGTTTGTGTGTTTCAGAGATTCAATTTTGACTTCACATCATATCTTATCAACAATAGAGTATTCTCTACAGGTGAGAAGGATTAACAAACAGCAAAAGAAGATATAATCATTTGCATACTTGAAAACACTGATAAAATTTATTGTCTTAATCTTTTCAATCTCTCTCATTCCCATCAAATTTGAATTTGGATCACCGACCAACATTCACAAAAACATCTGGTCTAAGTGGAAAAGACAAATTATCTACAGTCCCTTATTTGATATTATCTTGATTACTTATTTGGGATCTTTAAATGTGAAAGTAAGAACCTCATCTATAATTTTAAAAATACTTAATCACTGTAATAGAAGTATAAATACGCTTTTGAAGTACCTTTATGAAAGCGTCCGACGCGAGTCTATTAATGACAATTTTTTGCCTTTCATCTGGAAAGCATAAGAAGCAATTCACTTTGGAAGGAAAAAAGAAGAAAAAAAATCAACCAGGTGGTATGTGTTTGAATATTGTAAATCTAGTGTTTGATTTTCACCGAGTGATACCACATATTTACTCGACCCGTGCTCATCAGGAAAAAACCGCTTTTTCGGTGACTTGTAAACTATTCAGCTGAAGTCAGAGGTGTTCATATTATGTTCGAAAGTTGAATGTTATATTAAGTTGTAAATGTGCGAGGAAACGAGAAGTGCCGAATGTTTACTGCAGAATGACATCGTTATCTTTTTTTGATTGTAAAAAGGTTTGTACTTGCGGCGAAAGATATCATGAATTGCATTTGAATTGAAGTTCTGCGTCACTTCATCTCGGCAGGTAACTTCGCCACCTAAAGAGGTAATTTCTAAAACAAGTTAAAACAAACATAAAGAATTGGGATAGATGGATATTCCAAATTCATCACAGCCGCTTCGACCCTTAGAAAAAAAAAATTTTCAAACGCTTTTATTTGTCGTTTTTTCCCAGTTATGAGCTCTCATGAATTTCTTTTCATGTAAATTATGTTAAAATATTTTTTTATCCGAAAACCTAGAAATTACTGAATTTTTATTGGGAAAACAAATGCGGTTTAGTGTCTTTCATAAACTTTAACATATTTATTTTTGTATGTACGGTCGCAACTTCCTCGTAATCTCAGTATTGTCCTTTTTAAAACCAGGTTGCCGATAACGCATATTTCACACGACGATTTAAGTTTCATCTTCGTGGAATAGAATGGCGGCATATACCTCACTTAACCATCGACAGAAAGTATTAATAGCTATTTAAGTTAATGCCTGTCAAACAAGCCGCCGATGATATCTGCCCACCTCCTTCGGAGAATTTTAAACGAGACTAGTTAATATCTAGAGTCAATCAAAATATCTTTGAATTCACTTTCAACTATTCGGCTAAAGTTGATAGAATCTCCATTTTCACTACTTTAATTTCGACGCACGAGACTTCGGCCAATAATGATCATTGCAGTTGACAGGAAATTTTTCATCGGACTCATTAGCAAACAGGACTGTCATGAACTCCATTGATATCTCTATGGGAGAAAAAAGGTCGGAGATAACCTTTGTTTTTGCCATCTGCCATCCAAATTCAATTTAGAATTATCCAATGAAATTTATGGTCTGGACGGCACTGGATGATGTTATTTACAACTGGTAAGTTTTGACAGACGACAAGTTTAAGGACAGGTGTTTGCATAAATTTTGGTAGCTCTCGAATGTAGTTCATAGCTTCTTCTCTCTTTCTTTTCTTTAGGGCAGAGGTGTAAGTTTCCGTCAAACGAAGAAATATGATGTCTGTAAACTTCAACAACAGTTCCATCTTAAGCGCATACGACTCTACTGAAAGACATCAAGCTTCAGCGGAGCGCATCGTACGTATCGTGTTTGTGTGGATCATCATCGTAGTTGGGCTTGTTGGTAACTCTTTCATCGTTGCTGTACTCAAAATTTTCCCCAGAATGAGAACGACCACCAACTATCTTCTTGTCAACGTAGCCGCCGCAGACATAACAACCCTGTTATTCACGGCAATGCACCTCATTCCGATCCGGGGCCCCTTCCCAAATGGCGCTCTTGGCAGCTTCCTTTGTAAGTTTGTTTATACCAACAACATCACCATGGTTACATTGCTGGTAACTACAATGACGCTAACTCTTCTAGCTGTAGAGAGGTACCACGCTCTGGTGAAACCGCTGATCACATCACGGAGGGTCAACACCGACAACATTGCTTACATCATAGTCGGCATTTGGTTTGTTGCTATAGCGATGGTTTTGCCGCTGTTTGTGTCGGTCGATCATCGCCCCAACTCCAACAGTCTTTGCTCTCCAGGTAACAAAATGGATGAGATGAAGGTGTACGTGTATTGTCTTATGGCCCTACTTACAATAATCCCCTTCCTTGCTATCGCGTTCTGCTATTTCCGAATTATCTCCGGCTTGTATTTTGAAAACACGATTTGTAGCAGAGGGCAAGGACCTAGCACGCCACAAGAATTGGGAGAGAAAAAGAGACTTGTCGTACTTCTCATGGTTCTAACGTCAGTTTTTTTCGTCGCATATGTTCCTTATGGCGTAGCGCTTATTCTGCAGTTTAGCGGAATGGCCAACAGCAGCGATGAAAAACGCGTTATCTTTAGTCGCTTCAAGACCGCCGTGCAATATTTAACGCTTCTCAATTGTTCCACCAATCCTTTTATTTATGCAATCCCGAGTACCAACTACAGATGCTGCTTTAGGTACATCATCAAGAAAATATTATTTCGGAATACCAGAGAGGAGGTTCATGCTATTGGTCTTAAACGAAGAAGCCTACCGGAAGTTGTTTAAGAGCAGGAAAATCCTGAAATGCTTTGATCTCGTCTTTCGGAATAACATGGAAGAGGTTTCGTGCAACTTGACTAAAACGATGAAGCCTACCAAAAATTGTTAGAGCAGAAACACCCTGAAATTATTTGATCTTTTTATCTATATCTATCTATCAATTGCTTACCAAGTGGGAGGTCCATACTGCGAAAAACTCCGTACAAGCAGTCTTTTTCCAATAAACATCGAACCAAACCGGCCTGTCATAAATTGGGTTATAAGACGTTTTCAGTTCGGAATTTCCCCAGACAATGTGCATGAGACTATAATTTCTTGATGTGTGCCATCTAAAAACCGTTAAATATTATGAGATAATGATAAAGTGAATAGCCTTAAACCATTAACTCCCGAGTGGCCCGTCTACTTTAACCGTGAAATATGAAATTCTGAGAAACGAGAAGAACATGTACATTGCGTGGTGAATTTGGATGTATCATTTTCTTCCAAAACAAACGATAAAGAAATTATAAAAGTTAAATTTAGAGATAAAAATGTTTAAATAGATTATCCAAATTGTATGCGCCCTTGCGTGCATGTGTATCTTGCCATATCAAGTGTTATTTGTATGATACTGATGATAATAAAATAACAAAAAGCTCAGTTTTTTTCGCACGATTATTTTGCAAACACGGTCGCGACTATGCAAATTTCTTTCGATCACACAACAATCTGTCTACCCTTAAGTATCAATTAAATGCAGAAAAAACATGGCCAAATAATCTCTCGAAATTTTATTCAAACAGAAGCAAAATTGGCTCAGCGTTATGGGGAAAAAACGCACCAATTTATTTGCGTGTAGAAAGCCCTCGCAATATAATTTTGCACGCGCATGAGCTTTGTTTTCTTGATTTGACCAAACATGTTTGCGCAGTGTAGATTTTGAAATTACGAGTGAGGTTTAAATTGATCTGGGATCTTCATTTCAAAATTATTTGCAAGAGATGTTAAATGAAAATTAAAGTTAGTATTTACCGGGCTTAGAACTTGTCCAAATACCGTATACCTTCGATGTCATCACCTGAAGTTAATAAGTACAGCATTTTACATTTCAGTCTTGTCCGTGATTTGCTTTGCCTTTGAGAATAGAAGGATGTATAATTAAAACCTGAAAAAGCTTTTTTTGTCGCTTTTACAACTTTGACGTCCATTTTTATATAAACAGGATGCCTGCTTTCCATTTTGACCTCCATAAGGCCTTTTTTGATCTGGAGGGAAGAGAGTAGCCGTCCGCAGTGTAAACGCCATTCTGTCCTTTACTAATTTTAACGGGCTGGTAAATTTTGCTATCAAGGCGTGCGGAGCTGCTAGAATCAGTGTGTCCGTGCGCTTGAATTGCACCTCTGGTCTCCTTGGGGGAATAGATATTTACTTTCAGCTTTCAAAAATAATTTGACATGTTGTTGAGATTCATTTGACATAGTGCTCCACAGTGAGAGACAAAAACTGAATTTATAGTCACGATAATTAGAGCACGAGGAAAAATGAGTAAATAGAAAAAAAAATTTAAAATACTTGGCGTTGTTATCCCATTTTATTACCTTTTATCGATTAGACATTCCGGGGAAATAACGGTCTCATTTCGCAATTGTTTTTTTTCTTATTTTTTTAATCAATCTCTTTGGAAAGAACGTAGAAATTTCGTTTACATTTTGAACGATAAAAATAGCAGTAACGACAACAATAACGATGATGATGAATAGTATGAGAATGACGACAGCAACGTTAATAATAATCTATGATGATAATGATAATACTTAGTCAGGATGCTCACAACGCCAGGAGGTTTTGAAGAGAGCTCTTAATTTTAATCACCACAATACTTCCTAACATAAGACAAGATGGAATATGATTATCATAAATCAGGAGATTATACTGACAGGCGGCTCAAGATTGTTAAAAAAAAAAAAAAACAAAATATCTGCTGATCCTAGTTTCCTTCGTTCAAGAGCAATCCAAAGTCAATATTTCTCGAACGCTAGAACATTGTTCCTCTGCACAAAGTGAATTTCCCTTTCTATCAATTTTTTTGTAACTTTTTGACATGCTGTGTTGTCAGACGATGAATAGTCATGAGTCTAGGAAATTCATGCGTATTAAAGTTAGAAATAAATCCGACTCAACCACGCTCTACCTTTGTAAACAGTTTCCCAATCTGATTTGACACTGATCATTACCAAACGGCCTAAAAGCTCCAGTTTACAACACTCCAACAATCTTGCCACTTAGAATAGATAGTTGGAATGAAGTGCTTGATTTGTTTGTTAAATCTGGATGTAGAGAGGCAACTAAGGAATCGAGCTTGCGCATTGTTATTGTTTCTTACACAAAATAAAAGATATCGTAAGTCCCTCTCAGTGTCTCGATATCGCGAAGGTGAGCGGTGACAAATTTTATTCAAAAGAAGAAGTTGAAAGGAAAAAATATATTATTACTTTCACGCTTTGCAGTGAGCACCAGATGCGGGAACAAAGTAATTATCACTCGACTCAAACTTTAGGGTAATTTCGGTAATCCGCATAAATGCAAAACAAATTTCAGGAAATTATAATTATATTGAGTTATTCAAAAATTTATTTTGGGTCTTTTAGTTCTAACATCTTCTACATAGGATTATTCTTCGGCTTGTTTAGATGTCCAAAAAACAGTCACTCGCAAATAATCTTGCTAAGATAGTAATCCTAAACAAGCAACGGCTAGGATTAAGCTGATACTAGAGAGTGCTTTTTTATCTTTTCAAAGTTGAAATTAATTAGAGCGGACCTCTAATACTGAGCTTAATTTTATCTTAGAACGCCTATGCGGTACCTTTATAAAAATGTTTAAGTTTTTAATTCGGCTTCCTCAGAGGAAAAAAAATTATTCAAACTAAGAGCTTAATCACCTTTTGAGTTAAAATCATTAATTTTAATAAATTTCTATTGCTTCATGGTCCCATTTGGTCGTCACTAACAGAATATATATAAAGAGAGACTATAGAAAATTGACTAAAGATGAAGGGAGATCATTAGAATACTACGGAGCCTTATTCAAACTAAGAGCTTAGAGGGGGATCAGGTAAATGTTTAAATCCTCCGATCCCCCTCCACCCTGACGATGAATACTCACCCTTACCCCCTTCCACAATTTGCCGTCAATAACGCCAGCTGATATTAAAAACATTTAATCTCACGTTAAGTGTTAGTCAGCATTGTTGAAAGTTCTATAGAATTTTTAATCCTGTAATACTGATTCGAAAACCAATCATCATAATTTTGAGAGTACAACTTATAAAAATATTAATCACTTTGTCGTTTCGTTGGAAAAAAGAAAATTTTCCGCAGTAGTCGTGTCAAAGAAGACCCTTTGTGTTCTAAAAACGAGTCTCCCTGAAGCAAAGGAAATCTTCCTTGATAATCACTAAAGGTGAGGTGAAGACTTAAATACGAATCAGACTAAAAAGCTGTAGAAATAATTATTACATTTCATACAAAGATCTACCGTAAAACTACCGCAAAAAAAATACTATTGTTTTTTCATTATTTGGTATACTCTCGACAATAAGAGTGTTTTTATTTATCAACATTTTGTGGTCGAATCGTTTTCGATGCATGGGGAAAATGAACTAATATTTTCATTTTTAATGACTCGTTGTTATGTTCTCTGAAATCTCAAATGCTTCGTTAATGACCGTATAGTGATTACGTGAAAAAAGACTGCACATGGCAGATAATCGTCGTTGCATGGGTCATTTTAAAGAGAACGCTGTGAGACGGCTGAATGAAATGGGAATCTGAAGATTTGTCCAACCATTTTAAAGGGTGCATGGAAAATGTTAGGTTTTCCTTGATAAAAGTAAGGGTAGGCTTAGAAGATCTGAAATTAAACTGATTTGCTATCTGTTTCTCTTTGATACCATATATTTGTTTGTGAGGGTGCCACAAATTACTAGAACCCCAACAAAATTGTTCAGGGAAAATACTTTAGCACATATGTAATGTTTTATCATGGTGCAAATTTTATCTTTTTGTTGAAAGTGGCGATATACCGTCATCGTCTCACGGTCTTTTAGTAAACTGTTTTGAAACACTGTAACAAAGGCTGGGTTTAATTCTTGTTGAAAGTGGCGATATACTCCAATAGTCTAACAGTCTTTTAGTTTTTAGTCTTTTAACACTGTGATAAAAGCTGGGTTAAGTTCTTCATGATCTTTTTGAGAGAACAGTGGAGATTTGAAATGCATCATAAGGCAGATAACTAGTCTGACAAAAAATATTGGTTGCGTACTGTAAAATAATCAGCGTTTCAAGTTGATACGGTGATTAGCATCATCTGGCGGTGAAGTCAAACAGCGGCAAATTGATTGTCGCAAGACACAGGTGTCAAAATTCGGAGATAATGTTGCTTTTTACGATGCCTAATATGGTGCATTATGGCACATTTCTGTTGTTTTAGGAATAGCAAAAGTTAACCGTTATGTGAAAGGACAAAAACACAAAGTATGTCTGAGAGCCTCGAACCGACAGCGGGGCAACCCGATGGATCAGAATCGCAGGCACCAAAGGTGGTTGCTGGGATCATCATAATTCTTGGACTGTTTAATAACTCGTTAATTGTAGCTGCAGTAATAGGCTTCCGTCGCATGAAGACGACAACCAATTACCTTCTTGTCAACGTGGCCGCTGCAGACATAACCACTCTGTTGTTCACAGCGATGCACCTCATTCCAATCAAGGGTCCCTTCCCAAATGGTGCTCTTGGCAGCTTCCTTTGTAAGTTTATAAGAACTAACAATATCACTATGGTGACGCTTCTTGTGTCCACTCTGACGCTGACGGTTTTGGCTGCTGACAGATACCAAGCCATGGTGAAACCCTTAAAAATATCTTGGAGATTAAAAATCGAAAAGATCGGGTACGTCTTAGCAGTAATCTGGCTGATAGCCATGGCTACTGTCTCGCCGCTTTTCGTGTCTGTGGACCAGCGCCCTAGCATAAACAATACTCTCTGCTCCCCCGGTGATGATCATGCAGCGATGAAAGTGTACATTTATTGCCTGGTGACCCTCCTTACCTTGATCCCGTTCCTTGGCATCGCTTTCTGTTATTCGCGGATTATATCCGGATTGTATTTTGGACAAACAATTTGCAGTCGGGGTAGCGAAGCAATGGCAGAAAAAAAGAGGCTTGTTATAGTTCTCATGGTGTTGACAGTCGTCTTTTTCATTGCGTTTGTTCCTTATGGAGTAGCAGTAGTATTGCAGTTCAGCGGGATGGCCACCAGAAATGTTGAAGAACTTCGTATCTTTAGTCGATTTAGGATTGTAGTGCAATATCTGACACTTTTAAACTGTTCTCTAAATCCGTTCATCTATGCCATTCCAAGTTCAAATTATAGATACTGCTTTAAATGTATGTTGAAGAAAATGTGTTGCCAAGACATCACGGAAGAGGTTAATGCCATCCAGCTGGACACAAGACGGGGTGTGGCAGACGAACGCTAGCGCTTTGATGATCACGGAACATTTGAAAGGCGACCATGTTATTAAAGTATACCTCATTTATATCGTTTACCTTATCCGGTTCTTTTAACGCACGCAGATGAGTGAACTTATAGACCAACCAGTGGACAAGCCAATAAATTTAAGCTATTACTCGTTAAAGCTAACGTTAAATGCCATTTAACTAAGCAACCAAATGATGTCTCAGTAATGTATTGTAAAAACATATTTTAGTGAAAGCAGCATTGTAAAATGAATAAAGTACAATGAAGCCTGCTTAAAAAGATTCAAGCTATTCATCAAAATGAAAAAATCTCTTGTTGGCGTGCTCGGAATGCCTGGTTTCAGTAAATTTATATTCAACTGATGCCCTTTTTTGCGTCATTTTGTGTATTTCCAAACATCTGGTAACTGATTTGTGACAGTGAGGGTAGAGATCTTCAACGTTCTTTCAGTAAACCTATCAAGAAAAAAATTTTCATTGTTATTAACTTTAGCTATGGTAACTTTAATTTTTTTAGGAGAAAATTGGCTTTTTTATGAGAAAATTTTATCCCCGACAAATTGCCTTTATCAAAATCTAGCTGTAAACAATACGAAGAGAATCTTTTCAGGGGAAAAATTGTTAAGGAAACTTATAAGTATATAAATGCGACTTTGAGCAAATAGTAAGTGGATGTATAATCTGGATTTGCTACGGCTTAATCCTCCAAAAATATTATTCAACAAGCTAACAATCCAGATGTAGTATCCATCTCCTAAGAGAGTTGTCCATAATAATGCCTCCTGGATTTAAACTTTAAGCTACGTCTGATATATTTTAACGTCCCCCACAAGAGTGGTTAAGATTATTTGGATGAAACACACTCGGCCACAATATTCAATTTTCTCTGCCTATTTCTGTGATGCTTATGTAAGCGTTTTTTTTTTTGACATATCGAACGTCCTGCATCTTGATTGACAAAGAAACATTTACCTGCTCGATAAATACTTGGAATAGATATCATTTGATTTTTTATCTTACCTGAGGATTTTCTGTTTCTATAGAGTATACTTGTTTTTCTTTTTTACTATAACTTTGAATTTGCATCATACGGTTTGATAGTGCCCTTGGCATTTTATTATGAGCACTATGCTTTTGTACTGATCAGAACCCAATCTATTCAATCCGGCTCCGTAAGTAACCAAAAATGAGTTTTTCCTTAAAATATCGACTCAGATTCAACAAGAAAGCTGCATGATAAGAAAAAAGGAGGATATCCACGAGGGTATTTGTTAGAAGACAGTGTCAAGGTTTCGTGGTTATGTTTTAGCAAGGGCAAAATGTGATTGTTATGATCTGGGAGGGTTTTTTGATCGCATTTCGCATCCTCAGTAGTTTTCTTTATACATCGACCCCCGTTGCTTTCTTGAGGTGGGTAAGGCTAACTTTGAAGTTCAGGAAGCTGTTAATTTCTTCTCTTATGGGACAATTGATTCGATGGATCTCGATTAAGGTATTCATAGGACTTTCCGTTTACTTAAAGTATTTTTAATAGATTTGAACAGCCCATTCAAAATGGAAATTGTGTATTTACAATCCACGCTGAGATCTTTACAAGGAAACGTATGATTTACAGCCAAAAAATAGTAATATATCTTAAGGCTTTCTCTGATTTCGGGTTAATTCGAGAAACATTATTGTAAATACCATCAGTAACAAATCTCTCAGTCGGAAGAAGACTGCTTCACACTGTAGTTGCGACTCTGCCAACAGATGTACGGGTACGCCTTTCGAGCAGTTCAGAACGTTCCTCAGTCGTATCACGACCTAACATCTTCTTCAGGATGACCTTGAATGCCAGTCTATAATCAGAACTTTGAAATGCGTAGATAAAAGGGTTTATCGAGCAGTTCATTAAAGTAAGATACTTTGAACCAGTTTGGAGATACAAGAATGAGTGGTTCACTTTACTCACTTTTAAGATGAGCAGAACTCCATAAGGAATGAAAGCTACGAAAAACGCGACAGTAAGCAAGATCAGCAATGTCACTAGTTTTCTTTTTTCTCTCGTTTCCTCTCGTGTGTCACATCTTTCGCCTTTGCTTCCGCAAACTGTCTTCTTGAAATACATTCCATAAACGATCTGAGAGTAGAAGAATGCGATCAAAGAAAATGGGACTAATGTGAGAATGACAACCAAGCAATCAATGTAGACCATCATTTCATATTCTTCATCTCCGAGAGAACAAAGATAATCTTTTGGATCCCAATGGAAGGTAGATAGCAAAGGAATAACTAAGGCAACGGCAACCATCCAGATTCCAGTTATAACGTAAGCAATCCTGTCAATGGTCAGTCTACCGGTTACTGAAAATGGTTTAACCAGAGCTTGGTATCTTTCGAAGGCCAAGATTGTTAACGTGAGGGCAGTTACCAGTAGCGTGATAATCGCGATACTATTAGTGAAGAAAAATTTACAGACAAAACTTGCAAATGCCCCAGAATGAGCAGCACTGTACCTCGTGGTTATCAAGAACAGGATTGCTGTAAAAAACAGCGTGGCAATGTCTGCAGCAGCTACGTTCACCAGGAGGTAGTTGGTGGTGGTTCTCATGCTGCGAAACATTTTCACAACTACAATAACCAACGAGTTTCCAATGACACCAACGGTTATGATCAGCCAAAAAGAAACTATTTTCACAGCCTCAAAAATCTCCATTGAATGATTAGGTATAGCCGTAGGATGTGTGGAGCTTCCTGTTGTGTTGTTGTGGAAAGCCTCCATTAATTTTCTTTATTCCGAAACAAATCACTCCAATCAAATTTCTGTAGCTATGATAAAGAAGAAATTGAAACTCGGTTAGTATGAAAAACTAAACCGTCTCATGAGAAATTTCGATATACACGTTCCTAAAACCTTGGGCGAACGAGCTTTCTCGGAGAAATCTCGTCTCTCTTATTAATGCAAACATCTGCGCGAATCACAGCGCCTCTTTATCTAAAAAGATAAAATTAATGCATGTTCATTAGGGATAACAACAATGGTAAGTGATTGATCGATGATCAAAGCGCGGAAGTCAGTATCAACAGAAGTAGTTACTAATGAGTGTTATATGTTTTGACGGGTGGTATCTCAGGTCCTTTACCTATCTAAAACAGTAACACTTAGATTAACTTCTTCCTTTCATCTGTAAATGACAAGAATGATGATTGAGACGGGGACGCAAGATAATCCTAATTTGACTTGGGATTGAAAATGTTATGTTTACCAAATAAACAGTTAAAAAAATCAACATGTATTGTCACTCTGTCAGTTTCCACGGGTCTTTTATCAACAGGGTTCTTAGGCTTTCAATCTTTAAGTCAATCTATGAATCGTATGTTGATAGCATCATTTTGAACAAAGCCTAAAAAAACATTTTTTGTTTGGATGACAATTTGTTTTCGAAAGGTGTTGCGTTCGATTTCCATGCAATGCACTATTGCTACCATTCCTAATAAAATGTGTTCATGCATCCTTTCCGAGGGGCTAAATGTGTTTTTCCTCGAGGAAAACTTTGGCATTCTAACCTGAGATCATCTTTAAAGATAGAAACGACTGTGATGTCTACTCGTTAAATATTTGTTTTTACTGTGAAGCGCAAACCGTTTTCAAGTAACCAAATGTCACTTTTTTTTGACGGCGGTCGATGTTGAATTTTTAGTGTTCACTTAAAAGGCCTTGGCAACAGGAAAGCTTGTCTCTTCTTCTGTTGAAAAAAAAAAAACTCTCTTATCTTGAGATACATTTTCAACATAGACCTTAATCACTTCGATCTAGAAATTGGTCCGAAGGGTCACCTAGGGAATATTCCCCAGTAATTTCCCGCTGTTTCCTTATCCTTTGGGCTATCAGCGTTATACATGTAGCAGATTTCCGATGGATAGCAAATCGTGAAAATCTTATTTTGCAAAAATTTTTTTTTGCGTCTAGTGTCGGCTCTTCCCTCATTTGGTGTTTTTAAAAGCAAGAACGGCGTTATTAATAGTTAAAACTGAAAACATCGCAATTGTTTTATCAGCTTTTGCTCTTTTACAAGGATGATGGCAGATTGGAAAAAGCATTCATGTTCACCTTTCAAGACATTTTCGAACATCCTGCGCTTTTTCTGATATATCGTATGTGAGTTATGTTTTCGAAAACGAGAAGTGAATCCGAACGCGGAAATTTGATAAAGTTAACGATATCATGAACAGAGGGGGAAATGAATAATAAAATCTAGTTTTTCCCGAATGTTACATGAGAGGGTCAATAATCATAGGTAATGCTCAGGCAGCACATGATCTTTGCCAGTTAATAACCCACTTTCTAAATCGTCTAGGGCGACTAAGAGAGGAATAAAGATGGTAAACAGTTCCGCGTAAAACTGTTCTCTTGGTCACCTGCAACTGATTTTTAGCCTTTCCTTAGTATAACCCTCGTCAAAGTGTTACATGGTGTTTAATTAAGGAAATGAGGGATAGAAATGGCCCGCAAATCTAGCTGAATTTAGCGCAGAGATGCACCCAAAAAGCATAACTTTTGAAAGACCTTCTGGTTGAAATTTTGCTAGTAGGATAGCTGTTTTATCAACACTTTCGAGAGAAAAGCAAAGCGTGATACGAAACAAATTTACAAGCAGGAATTAAAAAAGCTGAACTGACTGGAAAGTGATACTTTAAAAAATAAAATTATCAGATTCAGTACCTTATAAGTAACTTAAATCTACCTGAACCAAAGTTACAGGAATGAGTAAGATATTTGGTTTTAGAAAGAAATTTCATCTACCTTTTCGTGGTGATAAAGACACACGAAAACTGCACAATACATAACTGTTACCGAGCCTTAAAGATGAACATGGCTCAACCAAAATGGACAGAAATGTTTATTTTAACCCTTTAACCCCTCAGAGTTAATAGCATCTAATTTCTCCTTACAATATCACCACTGAATCACATATTAATGTAATGAGAATAAATGAAATTATCACCAGCTAAAGAAACTCTTGCTTGTTCGACAAATTCTCCATGTCAGCTCCACAGTAAATGTACAGAGAACAGTAGGGAGAACATTAATACTGATGTTAGGACGTAAAGGGTTAAGGCAATCAAGTTACCTTTTAATGCGTTAACCGAAAATTGTGGATCCGGTTCAGAATTTCGAGCTTCGATTATCTGACGGCTTGAAGAATTTTGAAAGGAATTGAAGTAATTGAAATCTTCGAATTGTTTCAATATTTAACCAGCGATACTTCTCGTTGAGCTAAACGTCAACACCAACCTTCGTGTAAAAGCGTAAAAACAAACAAACTAAGCTGTCAAATTTGAGGTTTTGGCGGTACAGAGAGCATTAAGCATAATTATAATGGCTGAAGATAGAACACAATGGTCAATTTCACCCTTCGTTTCGAGAGATAAACTGATCGATAAGCGAATCAAAAGTTTCAGCCTAAAAGAAAAATAAAATTTTTAAAGGTATACAAAAAAATTGAAAAATTAATTATAATACTACAGAGATAATTTGGACTACTGAAAAATATATTCAGTTAGAAGCTCTCTACGCAAATTCTACCTGTTCATCGATTGGGAAGCACGGCTTCCTGATTCGGCTTTAAAAAAAAATGTAGTAACAAATATTAACATTAAAAAGGTTTGCGTTTAAATCTTAGTGTTGAATAATTTAAATTGCAAATTACGATGATGAATAGTTTCTAAAGCTGACCTTTGGAGCGATAGCCCCTTGTCATTCGCTATGACAAAGGGCTAACGCTCAAGACGTCATCTTAATAAACCCTTAACGGTGGCCAATTTTCATAATTCACTCAGTTGATCAAACCAAATTATCCTTTAACAGCCCCACCTACGCAGCACCAGTTTCTTAGAAACTTACGTTCCCTTATTAATTTTATGATAAAAATGGTTGATCCTCTCTTCGTAACAGGTAATTTAGTGTTAACAACTGAGTTGAAAACGTACCAATTTAGTAAATTGGTCACCGTAAAGAGTTTGAAGGCCGACGTTTCTAGCGTCAGCCCTTCGTATATCGCTCTACCGAAGGGCTAACGCTCGCAACGTCAGCCTTCAAACTTCTAACGGTGGCCAATTTTCAACTCGGTTGTTAACACTAAATTACCTGTTATACTCTCCCACCGACGCAGCACCACAGTTTCTCTAGAAACTTACCCCCTTTATTCACTCCTCTCTTCGTAAGTTTTTAAAGGTTTAAAAGTTTGAAAGTCAAACGTTCTTGTTAAAACCAGCATTTTAAAAGCCGCTTGGAGAATTACAAAGCTGAGTAGACATGGTGCCGATTGGAAGTGACACATGTACACGCCAGGATTGATTTGCATGTAGTGAGTTGATCTCTGATCTTATGGCAAACTAGTCAGTATTTATCAAGGCATTATTTATTACGCTGGGGGGGGGGGGGGGAGGAAGCGTGGAGATTTTGGGTGGAGGATCAAATGGTTTTCAGTGGGAAAGGAGGGGGATTCAGTCGTCGCCAATATAGTATAAAGGAGGGACTAGTGCCAATAACAAGGAAGGGGGGGGGGAGGGTAATATTAATAATACAGAGCGAGCCTTATGGAAGGATCATGCAGGTAAATTTTTATTGTGACAGAACCATGTCCTCCCCCCCTTCTTGTTACAGATCTTATTCTTCTTCTGTCATGGACTAAGTTCCCTTTGGATGATAGCGCTTAAGTTTAAGGCCGGTTGAAGCAAGTTTGACTCTAACTTGTTTAGAGAAACAAAATTAAATCCGGCACACTCTTTAACCACCATCGTTAGTAAGAAATCGCAACATGGGGTAAACAGAGGGCAGAATGAAACATGAAGCGATATCTCACGCAATTTTGTCTTTTTGTAATTACTCAGGACCATCAATACTCAGCAAAGAATTGAAATAAAAATGGATTACAATAATGTTCCTCATAAATTTACTTCAAAGATTTCAGCTAAATTGAAAGAAATGAAACTGATATTATTACGTGCACAAAGTATGGATATGCTTTGGACAAAGGAAAATGCCTGCTTTGAATCATTTAGTGCCAAGAATAGAAATTAACATAAGTAACTCGGAGGAAAGAAAGAAAAAAAGAAAACCTGAATTTGACATGCTCGCTATTTTAAGTTATGATTAATAAATAGCTGTTTTACAGCTAAACCAATTGTACATTATTGAGATAATAGAAATTCGCCATTCGATATTTCATTTAAGTACGAAAGAACACTTACGGAATTATGAAGAATGTATTTCTTTATGATTCTTGTTTATTGATCTATACGCTATTCATTCAGCTTGACGAGTCGCTTATAAGCTGATTATCCATAGATTTATCTGCGGCCTGCTCTTATAATGAATTATGCATGTGTGTATACTCTTGGAATATTCTATGAAGGCAGATACTACTCCACCAGTATAGAATATTCACGTTTTTATGCACTATGCTTACGAATTTGAAGTCAAGATAGACTCCCTATGGCAAAAATAAGACCGAGTAACTGTTTCGATAAATTTGTTATGTAAACAACGAGAATTAACGAAAGCATATCGTCCACTAAACGTGATCGCTACTGGACGATTTGTGGGAAAACGCGGTAAAGGTAAGATTTACGTAAGCTTTTAGGTAAACTATGATTAGGAGCGGAATAACTTACCTGGGGCTTGAGAATTACGTCGCCAAAAGGCGAAAACAGTATTCAACAATATACAGAGGGTATCCAAGAGTAAAATTTTTTACCGGGCCGGATAAGTGTTCTCTTAGCCACGCAAAACTTTCTGACGTGTGATTGGGTAGAGGGCTACATCTTTTGACATGGAAGCTTGCGGGCTCTTGTAGCATTCAAAATGATATGTCAACGCAGGGTGAGAGAAAACAATAAAGTTGAAAACCAAGAAATTACCTCGTGGCTAAGCATTACAAGGAAATCATTATTCGAAGTTAAAAATTGAATGTAGAATTAAAAGATACTTTTCTGACGAAACAATTTCGTTATGATGTACAGGAGGAAAGATCTGTATCTTGACGCAGTAACAATAAAAAATAAAACAAGTGAGTTTACAAACGGTATTATTTGCAGAGTATGTTATGGTAATTCTCAGATAGTAAAAATTGAATGACATTTCCATAAAGTGCTTGATTCATGTTAGTTACATACTTCATAATAAAGACGCATGAAAGTAATGAGAGCATTGATGCCAAAAGAACATTTTCCAAATTAAACTATAGACTCCAACTTCTCTATCACTGTTATGGCGCTTTTCTTTTTTACGTTTTTTTTTTCGTTTAAGAATGTTGGCATATGTCTTTTTAAGCCTCATTTGGGATGTGTCAGTGCAAAAATGTAGTATTTAAAATCAAGGTGAATCTTTTGATCGAAGTAGCTTCTCGGTTAGTTCGTTTCGCTGGCTGGAGACAGCCGTTCTTTCTTGCAAATCGCACTTCAAAATCGCATCGAGTGCAGCCTAAAGTAAACACGGTTTAGCGCTTATACGTTACCCCATGTTGCGATTTCTTATCAACGATGGTGGTTAAAGAGAGTGCCGGATTTAATTTTGTTTCTCTAAACAAGTTAGAGTCAAACTTGCTTCAACCGGCCTTAAACTTAAGCGCTTTCAGGTCACTCTTTTCTTTTATCTAGTTATATTTTAAAGTTTTGTGTTTTGTAACTTTCTAATTTAGTTTTAACCAATCTTGAAATATTTAACCGTAAAACGAAGTAGACGCCAGAGCAGAATATTACATAAAGCGCGTTAAAACTTCCTTTCTTTACGGGGAGAACAACAAAAATATCAACTGAGAGCTTTCGCATTAGAAACGCGTTTAATTTATTGTTCCGTGTTTATTTTGTAAGTAGAGATTTGACAGTAAAAGAGTCAGAAAGAGGAACCTTAGTCCTTGTATAGAAAGCTGACTCAGTTTCAACATATTTTTCTTTTATCCCAACACTTGTTGACACCAATGTTATTACGTATAGATTTTAAATGCATGTAGCAAAAGCTACAGTCAGTTCTATAGTGAAAAGATTGTCTCTCAGAGTCATAGATTCGCGTGTCAGTTAAATTTTGTGTTTGTAAGATGATAGGCAGTAGCATACATTAACTTGTGCGGTAGGAAAATTAAAACGGCCTTCGCGTAACGAGCATTGAATGAATAATTTCTTATACCTTGGAACCCGTTGGCAAGATTTGACCAGATGAAAGAAGTTATCTCTCAATAGATTAAAATCTTTATTTTGTCTTACACTCTTTCACTTATATATTTATACTATTCCCCTTCACACGCGTCTTTTTGAAAACTTCTGCCTTCTCTTTAGTTTTTTTTGTCATGAAAACACCTGTTAGACATGAGTATATTGTTCTTTAGTTGATTAAGTATTACCCATACCCTTTTGTTTGATTAATTTACATGCACCTATTTAAAGCTGAAATTTATTTAAGGTTTTGGCAAGCTGGACAAAGCCGGAGTCGTTAGATAATATCATCAAAATGAATTGATAACAATAACCTAAGGCATTATTAGATGTCACGCACATTTAAAGCCATCTCATGTTTAAAGAAGCAAGATCTTCATTTGCTATGGTATACCCTCAAGGTTGCCAATACTGATCGGAAGGTTTTCCAAAAACCTACTTTCAGGCTGGTAAACACCTATAGCTTCAGAGATCTACGCAGGACGACAGAAGTAGGTAAGTTTGAATATTTGTAAACATGAATCAGAGAGGACTAATAGTTTCATAAAAATAATTCTACATGTACAACGAATGTTGAGCAGTTGACCATCAAGAGATCGAAGGCATTAATAAGATCATCAGCGCTGTCATCATCCGGGAAAAAAAAAGTTTGGTTACAGCGGTAAGTAGGCGTTTTCTTTTGTAAAGAGAATGCCATTCATACAAAAAGACAAATGCATCCATACGGACGCATCTTTAAGATAGAGATTTAAAAATTTTCAGGAGTTGTCTGATCTACATCCTCGCGATTTTCTTCTATTTTCTTTGGCTACATCCCGCGTAATGGCAAGAATACTCGTTTTCAATATTCGGTTCTTTTGTGTGCAGATGACTACATCACTTCCTGATGACTTGAAATACATGCTTCTATGGAAAACAGTTCATTCGCGCACAACGTTTCAAATAAATATTTTTCGTGAGATAGAAGGGGAGTTACAAGGTTTTCAGGAAACGGAGCGGGAATCAGTTGTCGCTAACGGAGTATACAAACGGAGCAGGAATCAGTTGTCGCTAACGGAGTATACATGTAAATGAGCGACTAAAGAAAATTGACTCCTTATTTGGGGGATGATTACAATACTACAGAGCCTTATCGGGGAATCAGGTAGAGTTTGTGAATACCCAGAGGCATAATATAAAATGACTCACAGTTCATCCTTTTCGTGATAACGAGGAACGTGGACACAGGATATCAAAGCCTCTATTTTCCTCAAATATTTTTTTATATTTTCCTCGGTCAACGTAAGCACAAATTAATGATGGATAAGAAACTACTTAGCCATTAAAGTCAGTTAATGGAAATTTTCTTCTTCTTCCCAAGTCTCTTATAACCGTAATTATGTGGACAAATTATTTGATAAAAATCGGCAATGATCTCGAAATTTCTCTTAGGGTGTACATCTGTATTCTTCTGTTGTCTCGTTGCTGTGATGATGACTAAAGAAAATTGAAGGCTTTTTTTATCGCAACACGAAATCTAAGTAATCCTAACAGCCAGTAGGACAAAAGAGTACCTGATTCTAAAGGAATCCACGGTAACCATGAAGGATCAGAGAGAAATCATATTACTTTCAATCATCTATTGTAAAAAAAGGCTATATGCATTTGGAAATTATATGCATAGGGTTTTGTCGTGATTTTGCCCTGGATCTGTTTCCTGCCAGCGGTCATCATATCACTAGTACCTGGGCCACTGCATACAAAAATAAGCATTAATCGTTACTCTCTTGTGATGTGACTTAGCTGAGTTTTTCTTGCTGTGCAATAACGTGTGTGCGTCCTTACAATCTACGCCTCCTGCTTTAAATCTAGAACAGAATTAATCCATGTATATTGTGGAAAAGGGAAGAGATCGATTTTTGGGTTATGATAATGTCGCAAATATGAAACTACAGTACAAAACCTTTCCAGTAGGAAATAGTGCGGACGTCCATGAAAAAAGACCCAATCTAGAGCCAACACATTCCGTTCTACACCCTGTTTTTCCCTCTCCGTCGCCTTATTTTCTCTTGTTGTCATTTGTAACATTTGAGTAGTGCATCCTTAATTTGATTGTTGTGAGCTTCTCCAAAGTTACCAAAATCAGATGAAGGGGCAAAGCCATGAACAAAACACCATCAAAATTAAATTGTAGAGTTTTGACTGCTTGACTGGCTGTCGAGATCGACTTGTAGGAATATCTTCCACAGAATGGGCAATGACTGGGCAAGGAAACCATTTAATGCGACGGTCATTGCTCCCGGCTCGAAGTCGAAATCTTGTTTTCACGGCCGCTATCAACAGCACGTTAAGCATGCGTTAAACTGAGAAGGGACAAGCAACGCTTTTAATGATGACATTGTTGATATAACTAACCTCGGGTGGGAAAAAATGAAGGCCTTATGAAGAGAGATTGAACCTTTAGATCAGCGCGTTGAATCTTAGCAGTTTTTTTCTTCGGCTTTGATTGACCAGCTCTACTCTAATATGCATGCATTTCCACTTTTCATTTTTCGCGTCATTCTCGAGTTTCTCCTAACGTAACAATCGATTGAAAGAGAATCCTAACAAATGTGCGAGACATTAGAAAACAATCGAATGAAAGAGAACCCTTAAAATGTGCAGGATGTTAACGTAACAATCCAGTGAAGGAGGATCCTGAAGGAATGCCAGATACAAATATAACAATCCAATGAAAGAGAATTGTAAAAGTGCACAAGATACTAACGCAATATTTATTATTCATTTCAAAAAACAAGAAAAATTCAATCTTAATTTTAACCCACAACAATATATGTTCCTAACAAACGTCAACCGTCAGAGAACCTAAAATTTAAAAGGCGTAACAAAGAAATCGGCAACTGACTACATCGAAAGAATATCAACTGTCAACCGTCAAAGTGAGCCACCCCCCCCCCATTAAACAATTGATCTTTGATTTGAATTGCGCCAGAGCGAGAACAGTTCCTACAACGAGAGGCGTTCTAGCCTGATAGCAGATCACATGTGATATTTGCGGATAAACAAAACTAACAAACAAACTTCGATAATTCTAACATTTCATTGAGAGCTGAGACAATTCATCACACGCTTCGAACAGACGTGCGCGTGCGCATTTCAAGGAGTTCTGACAGTTCATAGCTAACATCACGACACAGCATTTTCTTGATAATGAGCTTAAAGGCTCGTTTATAACTCGAGCTCTGAAAAGCATAGATAAAAGGATTAATCGAACAATTTAAAAGTGTAAGGTATTGCGAACCTATCTGAAGATGCCCATATGTGTGGTTCACTTTACTCACTTTCAAGATGAGCAGTATTCCATACGGAATAAAAGCTATGAAAAACACTACAGTAAGCAAAATCAGCAGCGTAACCAATCTTCTTTTTTCATTCGTTTCTTCCTGCGTGTCGCATCTTTCACTATTTCTTCCAAAAACTGTGTTATTGAAGTACATGCCATAGACGATCCGTGAATAACAAAATGATATCACAGCAAATGGAATCAATGTGAGGAAGATGATAAGGCAATCAACATAGATCATCATTGTATGCTCTGCTTTACCATGAGAACAATAACGCATTTCTGAATCCCAATCGAAAGTTGCAAAGATAGGAGTTACTAACATTATAGCAAGCAACCAGATTCCAGCTATTACGTAGCTAATGTTGTCCATGCTTAGTCTTCCAGATAGTGACATGGGTTTCACCAGAGCGTGGTATCGTTCAATAGCCAGCATTGTTAGCGTCAAGGCAGTTACAAGAAGCGTGACAATCGAAACAGTGTTGGTGAAGATAAATTTGCAAAGAAATGCTGCTAGTACTCTGGAACGAATTGGGATATTTGTAGTCAAGATTAAAAATAAGATTGCCGTAAAAAGCAGAGTGGTGATGTCTGCCACAGCCACGTTGACCAGGAGGTAGTTGGTGGTTGTTCGCATGCTGCGTATTGTCTTCACGACGACAATTACCAGAGAGTTGCCCAAAATACCAACTGTGACGATCAGCCAAAACGCTATACTCGCTATCAATCGCCTGATCTCTGCTTCCTGGTTAAAGCGATCAGGCTCTTCTGTTGCTATCGTTATGTTAGTAGCAGAGCTGTTGTTCCTCAAGGTACCCATTTTTAGAACTTAGGAGGAGCTGTCGACTTTGCACGGTGACAGAGAAAAGCTGAGTGCGATCGGGTCTGCGAAGTCAGTTCTGCTTAAAGTTACAAAGGAGTAGAGATATTAATACCCATTCTTATGTTTATTCCCACTTTCGTGTTTACAATTCATGACGGTGAACGAAACAACTTTGCTCTTCAATTTGCTTCGCTCGGCATCAAATTGTGGTTTCGTGGCAAATTTGATGGAAGCGCTTAACCAGTATTTAGGAGGCAATAGTTAAAGCCTGAATTCCTTTTCGGGTTTTTTAAATTTAGAATGAATCTAACAGCTAACTTTACGTGAGTATCAGTTCATCACAAATTAAAGACCGGACAGTTAATTATCACGGAGCAAGGGAGGGGGGGATAGAAAGATATTGGTGGTGTGGTAATGAAATTTGCTTGATCCCTGATCCTCCCGCTACAGCTCTGTAGTACTCTAATGATTCTCCTCATCGGCAGTCAATCCTCTATGGTCCTCTCTTTATACTCTGTTACCGACGACTGATCCCCCCCCCCTCCGTTCACCCTGAAAATTATGTGATCCCAAAAAATTCTTCCAAACACCCCCCACCCCTCCCGGAAGATAAATAAAGACCGGTCCCTTAGGTGCTCTCTCAGAAAGAAACAGAAAGAACTGTGCAGGAGTGTTTTATAGTGCGTAGTCAAGCGTGCGAAAGTTTTCGTTGTTTGTGAAATTTTCCATCGTTTTGCATGTGATAGCTTAGTGCCTCAAAAGTACGCTATAGGAACATAAAGCATAAATCTTATGAAACACCAGAATGACTTCTTTTCCAAATGTGTGAAAGCCATACTCAATATCCCCACCCCATGAATTGTTTTAAAAACTTCAGTCAATTAAGAATGAAATGCAATCAATTTGACTCCCTTTATCTATCGCGACTTGTGATAGAATACAAAATGTCGTCAATCAGAGGTTTAATTGGAAATGAAATAAAATGATATTTAATGAGAATGGATTGGATGTCATTTTGATAGCTCTAAATGCTAGGAATTATTCAGCGAACAAATATATAATTTTGAATACAAAAGTCATTTGGTATAAGCATTGGACAGAATAGAAACGAATTCAATAAATTACTCGTATCTATTATTTTACGTTTTTACAACAGTGTGAAACATTTACATGCCATTTATGTTTTGCTCCTATTTCGACATTCGATGGCTTTTGGCTTTGAAATATTTTTCAGCACACCTACAAAAAACATCTGCCTTCGGAAGATACCTTATGAGATGGTGTCATGTACTTTGTGATTATTTACCCCGTTCTTCAATTATTTGTCACAGCTAGTAATGTAAAAAGGTTCTCTAATTAGAAACGGTTTCATTTACAATTAAGAAAACACCAGCAGACGTCTTTTAAAGTAAAAACAAACAACAAACCTTGCCTGTCCAAGAAACCTAAAGTATTATGACATGAGATTTCATTAAATTCAGAATTGCGAGATATAATATATCTAACGTCTTAGTCATCAATCAACCTTTATTGTACTGTATAGGTTTTCACTTCCTTTATCTACAATTATTTCAAATACTGACCATCGATGGATAAAACCTCATCATCATAATGCAATTTCGATGACAGTTCACTTTTTTTTTCGGCCACTATGCTCGACACATTTTTCGTATTTTTTTTCCACAATATCTTCATATAATTGTTATCGAAGGATCTCTTTGTCTGTTTTATGGCGCAGACAAGAGAGGGTATCATCTCTTGGCATGGACTATATCTTCGAGATTGAAATAGATTTTTGCAGAACAAATTTTTCCAGAAACACCTTGCCACTTCTTGAAAACTCAGCTTGTTATTTGAAATGCGTGAATAATCATTACTTTTTTTCTCGCTCATGCTAATGATCAGGTGCTTTCTGCTTCTTGTAGACTATGGTAATGAGGTAAGGTCGGTAAAAGACTCTTGCACTGCTATATTCTTGCATTCTCCCCGAAAAAATGTCCCAATCGCAAGTTATGTTCGCTTTCTCACAAATACAAAAGTCCAAAAGTAAGCCTCTTTCATCTCCTTTCCAGGCGATGCGGCAGGATGGCAGATGTTTTCAAGTGAGTGATGGTTAATTGTCGGTAGCTTCTGCTTGCCCTTCTTAAAAGTTTTCATTGAACTTTATTAAAAAACGTCCGAGACAAGCACTTCGATGATGCTGATTTTGACAACCAAGTCTTTTCTGAATCTTAATTCTGTCTTACATATTTGTCCACACAATTGATTTTCAGTGTAATAATCTAACCTTGGACAATCATATTTCTAACCACATAAAGCGCAAACACTTCCTAACCAATACAAAATGTATGAACATTTGATTTGGACTTCACAGCTCCCTAATGGAAGGACACGGTGCAATCACAGTGTGTACTGCGATAATGCAAAAGTGTCACTCCTTCTAAATGTAATGTTTGGGAAATAGTTTACGAATATTTTGTCTGTAGTTTTTACTTAGTAGAAAATGATTTAGACAGTCTCTTCCTTTGATTTCTAATTCTTTTATTCCATGTATATCGGCTAAACACGCGCATCCGCTTTAAAAGGCAAGGAGCCCATTTTTGAAAAAAAAAATAAGAGCATGCAGTGCATGTATCATGGGGAAAAAACAAAAGCTGAGTGCCTCTCGGTTTGTTGCGTTGAGATTACATAAGATTTGCATTTGAAATCACATAAAGATTTGCTTTAATTTTAAGAGAGCACCTGAACTGAAATAAGTATGGAATAAACTGAAATAAATGTTACTTACAAGCAGGGTTGGAGGTCTAACAAGACAATTCGGCTAGCTGCGGTACTTTCTTAGAAAAGATCCGGTTAAAAATGATTTATAGTAAAATCGATAACAGCTTCTGATAAATCACCGATATTGTTTTCAACCAATTATTATCAATGCGTCAACCTTTCCTAGCAATCGAAAATACATCTTTTCAGAACAGATGCACAATATGTTTTAGACAGGTGACAAGTATGTCCAGTTTAAAAGAAACCATTCATAAGTTAAACTGATGACTCAGAAAATAACAGACTTTTAAAATCGTTCTTCATCTGAGAGAGTCCTGAAAGAATAATAGTGATTATGAAAAACATCATTAATAAGCAACTAGCAGAAGACGTAAAGGCGAGATGTTAGGAAAAAAAAAACAATTTTACGCCAGGATGCAAAGTGACATACCCATCAGTTGGCTGTCGTCGTAGGTTGACGCCGGACGTAATGTTTCAAATTTCCTTTTAATTCTGGCAAGCTCTGTCTCTCAAGAACATTAAAGAAACGGTCTTTGATGAAAGGGTATATCTTTAAATGATATCATTTTACAAAGTTGATTGTAGGTGGAGCGTCAGAGGGGATATTTGCCAGTCTGTGATCCAAGATATCAAGGTAAATATTATTACTCCGATTTCTTTTAACATGTCTAGCTTTTTCTATCATTTGAGAGAAGGAAAGTAGATTTTTATTTTTCAAAGACGTAAGATCAAATTATTTCTTTACACTAAAGATCTTTGTCTCTGTTCTTGTTTGAAATATAATATTGAATAAATAGTGTACATTGATTTCGTTCATTGCAAGGAAAAACTGTATATCATAGTTCGCCTGCATTACCTTCCGGCCTTGGCAAAAAATATGGCATTACAAAATACTTAAAAATGCTTTGGAAATAGCCTCAAGCAAGACCACAAGGCTTAATCAGGTTTTGCTCCATTTGTAAGATATAGTAATGTAGGATAAAGTCGTAAAATTGGACTACGTCGTCTATTGGTTGATTTGCTATGAATTTCAGCATGCAGAGTGGTATAGCCAGGTGATGCGAAGGTTGTTAATTTATCTAGGAAGCTCATGTCGTGCAATGCCACGTGAACTGTCCACATTGTCAGGTCAATTTTCCAAATGTAAACAAAGATATCTTTCTTGTGATTGTTTGAAAGGCGCGACTAAGTAGACTTCTTTAGTAATATGGACAATGTTGCCCTGAAAATACACAAGCATACTACCAAAGCCTGCGGATTTTTTTACTTCTTACAGCAAATGAATAATTAAAGTATACTTTACTTGTACAAAATGAAAAGGCAAGGGCCAGTTCTGATAAAACACTTAGATTCAACAGAAAATTTAATACTCTTTAAACCATTTGTCCCCTATGAGTGCCCAGCATCTAATTTCTCCTCAAAATATCGCCCCTGAAACAAACATTAAGGTCACAGAATAAAGGAAATAATCACCACTTAAGGGACTGGTCATTATTTACGTAGAGGAGTGGGGGAGGGGGGGAGAGGGACCAAAGAAGGGGGGTTCAAGGCTATTGGCGAGAGGGGGGGCTATTTAACTTCGTATCAAGAAGTTTGGGAAGGGGGGGTCAGCAGTTCAATGTACATTTTAAGAGTGTTCCATTGCTCAAGGTGGGTAAAACAGTTAAATAGTAGAGTGAGAACAATATAGTGAAGAAGTGATGCTAAATTGTACAATTTTGTGTTAATTCTATTGTTTTCTTTTGTTTAAACACCACTATTTTGTAAAACTTAGATATTTTTAATGATCTTAAATATAAAAAAATCATATATTATGTGATTTTTATTTCACAGAAATACTGCTCACACTATAAACCTTATTATTATATCAAATTCTAGTTAATATCGAATTCAGACCCATCTGCTTTAATATGCGGTTTGACTGAATTTACTTCTAACAAAATGCTTGTCCTTTCAATAACCCAAGAAGTGATTAAACATGATAACAAAAAAAGTAGTCCTTTCACAACTGTAGGAATATCATTGGAAAATACATCTTTTTGCATTGTTATCGTATTTTTTGCTCAACATAAAGACATAATTTGTAAAAAATCTAACACTTTTCCGAGGTCAAGAAATATTTTCCTATATTTGACAAAACATCATTTTCAGTATGTGACTGGTTGCAAACTCACGAAAAATTCGAACCGAAGAGGTTATAGCACAGAACGTTTAAACAACTGCTTGAAAAGTGAGATACACGGAATACACAAGCCGCCAAAAATTAAATCAGGCGCGAAAGTAATAGTGGGTAATGAAAAGGTAAAGAGTGCACGTGAATCAATTTATGCGAAGAAAGAAATAAATGAATTGCAAGACTCGCCACAACTTAGAATTCATTTCGTATACATCGCATTTCTTTATGTGCTGTTTTTTTTCTTTCGTTTTTCTTTTGATCAGGTGGTCGTTGTTGTTGGTCTTTTTTTTTTTTTGCCATAGCTAGTATGAGCGTGTTTTCTTTCTGCAGCTCACATTTGAGGAAAACTTCATTAAGAGATTAACCAGGTGCGGAAAGAAGCCGAATCTATTTAGTGAAAGCGTTAGAGTGTTGATCAAATGAATTTAAGCGGATATCGTTCAATCTGATAACAAGCCTTGGAAACTTCAAAAGAGTAGAAATGAACTATAATCGAGAAATTATGAAAATTTTTACTGGTGATGTTACACAGCTAACCATGGATACGCTTTGAAAATAATACAAAAATTTATCCAAAACAGAGGTTAAGATTGAGAGGCAAAGTTTGGGAATGTATAATAGAAACAGCTTCGTGTTTATTTCAATGTTTTAAGTTTATCATGTAAAGGTGTATTAAGGTATACCTTTGATTACCTTCAGAATTTAACCGCTTTGCCTATATTTCTTGAATTAACCCAGAGAAAATTACAAAACAAACTTTTTTCCACCATTTAGGCAAGAAGTATTTCCACTTAAGTGCACCATGGTGGAAAGCAAACAGCTCGAACGTAAAGTTTGCGTTGTTTGCCGCAAATCAAATGCTTAACTTTCCTTAATAAAATTAAAAGATCTGTGTTCCGTGCATCATGCTTCAAAAAAGTAACACTGGTTTTAAAGCTCGAACAGAAATTAAGTTAGTTCTATACTTACCCTTTATACCCCTGTTCTAAGCTTAAGCTATAAGCATCTTCCGGCTGCGAAAACTTATCATCTTTCTCAAAGTGATAGCAATAAGTCACTGTCTTCCTTTTTGCTGTTTAAGCCTTACACATCGGCGATTGTTTTACATAGTCAATATCGCGCATGGGTGATACAACAGACCCTAATGAATCGTAAGATAAAAGTTTTATGGCCTCTTCAGTCGGTTTTTTGAGAGAAATTAAAATGACAAAGACGTCCATCGCACCTTAATCTCTAAAAGACTTGTTTATTCAAGAAAGCACTCAGAAATGTATTAAAAAGGTTTTTACGACTTTTACTTTCATTACCGATGAGGAAGACGCCACAACAAAAAACTTAACCATGAAAGTCTAGATAGTGTCTAAACGTATCGAGTCTTTACCGGAAGTTTGATCTGATTCAGTATCACTTAAGTATAAGGGAGTTTTCAATCAACGCGTTTTGCCGAAAACAACTTCTCGCACGGATATGATTTTCATGCAAATTCGCTCCTCAAACCATTGTTTGCTGTTTTCTAACTCAACCCAATTAACAAGAGGGAGCGTTAAAAAAATAAAAACCGATATACTGATTATGGTTAAAAAAGATATCAGCAAAGAATATTGCAACTTTTATTTTCTGATAGGATACTGGGAAAATTGATTTTACTCCACGCTACTTAATGAGAAAATGATACAGACCTGTTATCACACGGCTGTTGCCATATTTAGAACTACCCTACTTTGCATTCAGCAACAATTTATACAAGTCGTATTCATAGTTCAACCTCATTCTGTTAGTCTTCTTTTGTAACTCAAGAACTATCTTTTAGAAACATCGACTAAGGCCTTAGTATACATACAAAATCTCTAGACTGCCACATAGTGGTTAAAATTATGATTTTTTTTTCTAATATTCCTGACGTCGTTCAGCAAGTCAGGTTCTGTCTTTAGATAAGTGAAAATCGTTGGAAAAGAAAACAAAAAAAGACGACTTAAAACTGACTTGGTTAACTTCAACTTTTATAAAGACAGGGTTACGGCGGTTAAAAATATTGAAAATAACCTATTGGCTTGATTGGAACTAATAAAAAGTAATGAAGACATTTACAGTGTAGGAAAGATTTCATCGTAAGCCTATATTTGAATACAATAGGGATTAAAGCTTGTGTGGTCGTGATAAGGATCGTGTGGGGTCTTCAACAAAATGAAAATAAAGATCTTGAAGCGATGTAGCACACATTTGTAAAACAGGACCTGATCCTCCTTATAAAAGCTTTTAGTTTAATTGCTCAGCGATTATAGAGATGCGCGCGCTCTGATTGGTTGAGGATTACGCTGTATCTCGCTTTAATAACTTCGCGCGAGGTGATTATAATAAGAGCGCTAAATTTCAAAATGTCTGCCTCTCGTCTTTTTTCAATGCTTTTGAAGAGTTGATAATCGCGATTAAAAGAAAATTCAACTTCGAAGAGCACAACAGATGCTCAGTGAATATTGTGGAATATGCCGCTCGACTTCGTCTCGGGGATTATTCCACAAAATTCACTTCGCCTTCGGCGAATAATTGTTCATCGATCAATTTGTATCCTGGACGACTGATCAATATTTAATACTAAATATGGCTCGAATCCGAACTAAGGTTTGAATTATGAAGGTGTGAAGCAAAACATTTAGACGGTACCTTTCGAAACCGGTCTCGACAGGTTTTGGCGTTGCTTAGAAAACCCATTATGACCATATAACTACCAAAATCTACATATGGCCACCTTATGTTTCTGAAATGACCGTATTCAAGCCAAGAATTTACCAGTTAGCTGTTAGCTTTTTGCAGATCATCTGCGCCAAAATATGGAGAACGACCTTTACGCATCAAGACTGAACTTAAGCAGACAACAGCGTTTGTCGTTGTAATGCTGTTATGCGTCTTAAATTGATTAGAACATCCATACGCCGTCTATACTTTACAAACAGGACGATTCACATCTGCTAAATAAGTACAGCTACTATATATATCCTTCCTTAGATTCTTGAACTGCTATATAAGCTGAAAAGTTTTTTCAAGAGGAGCTTAACCGAGTCGCTCCTTTTGCACAATTACTGACGCTGCCTAAAACTATTCCAACCCTTTTAAATCAATTTACGCGTGATTCAAGTTGATAACAGTTTTTGTTCGTGCTAGGTAAAGCATATGACAAGAGTTTTATCTCATTCAAGTTCCAGTCTGTTATCTTATAAGTCGCTAACACCAAAGAACGAAAGCAATCGCAGAAAAGTAAAACTAATTGCTATCTGATGAATAACCATTGGGGCACGTAAATTTATAGGAAGGTTTGTTGAATTATAAGTTGTTTCAAAGAAAAATTCATTGTGTGAGAAACATCACTAGGAATTACTAATAATGCTGGTGCGTAACTGTATTTGATTTCCTTCGTCATTAAAAAGAAATAACGTATCTGTATACGTATTTATATATATGTTATAGATCAAATCTTGCTTTGTATCAAGTTAAAGTAGTGTTTCTGATTCTCTTTCGATTGCTCCGTCAGATAAGTCTTTAATGGTAGTTTTCATCAAGTTACACGCATATAAATAATCGTTAAAAAAAGGCCATAGATTTTCTCACAAATTTCCTGAAGTTTTATAAAATTAAAGGTAGTATTTACATTAAGAGTGAGCCAAAAACCTATTAATCACATATGACATAATATCTAAATTTTAATGTGCCTGAGGCGAATTTTCTAGTGACTTTGATATCACAGCTGACCAATTCAGCGAAACTTTCTGTTTTCTCTCTCTCTCTCTCTCAGTTTGAGAGTATGATAAGAAAGTAAGAGTAATGCTTACTATCATAACCATTTTGTCATCGCTGCTTAAAAAATATGTATGAAGCCCGAAGCGATTATTATGATGAAAGTCATAAAGATTGCAATCACCCTCTTCGGTTGATGTTAGTTATTCCGTGTCCTCAAGAAAAATTATGAGACAGAAAGGGAAATCCGTATGGCGCTGGCCGGATTATGAAGATTTCCCTTTAGTTACTTTTAGCTTCGTGTGGAAAGTATTGTGGTTTCCTGATGCAGCTTCTTATCGCCGAAGCCAGTTTAGTTTAGAGCCAATCTCACCGCTGTTCGCCTTTACATTAATCTTCCGTCTCTGTCCTATGATTTTTACTGAATGTCCTCACCTGAGCGAAAGACCGAGCTGTAACCACAAGGTATTTAGTTTTTACACAGTCGATAACGTAATAACGTTAAGGATGTTAAATAATTCTTCATTGTACATGTAACATAAAAATACGTGTTAAGGAATGCCACTGTAAGACAACATCTATACCTAGGCCGCATTTCTTAAGAACATGGGACACTGTACACCAAAATAAAAATTGATAACAACTTTAGCGCATAATCACTTTGTAAAGAAATATAATTTCAGAGGAAAGCAAAACAAAAGAGAGGAAGGATC
This sequence comes from Pocillopora damicornis, assembly GCF_964200805.1. Classification (NCBI taxonomy): domain Eukaryota; kingdom Metazoa; phylum Cnidaria; class Anthozoa; order Scleractinia; family Pocilloporidae; genus Pocillopora; species Pocillopora damicornis. Next base: position 12,700,620 of record NC_142677.1, on the reverse strand, counting down.
AGTAAGAGAAGTCAGCTTCTAATTTATCTCTGCATATTTCTGTTTGTTTATAAAATCGTCTATGGCCATCTGACTTTCGTTTATGGTTGTTTCAAATGCTACATCACGAGTAGCCTGCTTGGCTGGCAGTTTTGTGTGCACTTTGTGGTTTTTTGTTCGCTAGGCGATGAGGGTAGAAATCGCAAGTGTCAGAAAATATCATCGCGATATTACCCATAAAACCGCTTGTTGCGCAGGTCTCATCACAATTTCAATCAGATCTTGAGGTGAATGAAAACTTAGCCCCGTGAATGATAGTCTGCTTCTTTATACAAATCAGTTGTGTCTGCATATTACTGTTTGTTTATATAATCATCTATGGCCTCCTGGATTTCGTTTATGGTTGTTTCATATACAACTACACATCAGCCTGTGTGGCTGGCTGCCGGTTTTGTATGCACTTTATGGTTTTGTGTTCGCCAAGCGATGAGCGAAGAAATCGCAAGTGCTTGGAAATAAGTCATGTTCCTTCCCAAGCTTCGCAGCTCATCGCTTTATTGCGCACAAAACCGCACTTCCTGCGGATAATGAAAAGTTCGCTCTAATGATTGTCTGCTTCTTTCTAAAATCAAATCATTTGGTTTTGCGAAGGATGAAAGTATTTTCCATGATGAACTTCACAGTCTTTGATGCAAATATCAAATGTGCCGGCCGCGTAAACAAAAATGGACGACTGATGATCGTTTCCGAGGAAGCGGTCCGTAGGGCAGAATCCCGATCAAGAAAGAACCAATCGGAACGCTGGGATTTATCTCCAGACTCCTTTAAAATATACAAAAGGTCAAATTTCATAGATAGCGAATTAAACAAGTTTCCTTCAGTCAAGAGATTTTATATAATCTCTTGTGTCAATAGAGAGGACTTCACTTTCATTTTTTTTTTTAACTGTAAAAGCCTGAAAAACATGGCGTGGGAAATTGGAGCGCAGGCGGCAAAATTTATTTTCTCGCCCAGGCCCCATACGTTTTACAGTTGTGTTCACCTGTGTTTTCCTTTCGTGCCCATGACGTCATGCTCGAAACAAAATCTGACTTGTGGGTTTCTGAGATGCCATTTTTCTCGCGGCCTGTTTTTGGTGACTATCTGCCTTTAACAACACGGGATAAATCTCTAACACTCCTAACTACCATCAGGTTCACAAGCGGATATAGTTCTGGTCGAAAATCGAATTTCGAATGACATCAGAAATGCTTTTAATCTTAAGTTTCGGCACATGAAAAAGACTTTCACGGTAAAGGCCAGATTAGAGTTTTATCTTTGCGTGATTTCTTGGAAACCTCAAGAACATTTTTTAATTTGATTTGTTAGTCTCTGCTGCTCCTGTGTACTGAGTTTACAGATAAGATCTACCTTGTTTATGTATAAAATTAACTGAACAATGATGGCACAAGTTTGGTAAAATGTGTTGAACAGTTTAAGGTTCCTTATGCCAATTTCTAAACACGGTTTCCTTTGAAATCTACCTAAATTGATGGTATGTCTGAAGTGTCTCCAGTCAGCAGACAAATGTCTCCGGGTAATGATTCAGTTTTAATTAAAAAATGATCTCCTATTGGACAATAGCAGAGGTGCAATAATGTGAACTTTGGAAAAAAGCAATATATGTTCTTGTGCTACCAGAAGTCAATTAATCATTGTCGCCCCAGCTTAAATACTGCAAAACAACTTTCTGCTGCTTTTTCGAGGTTGAAGGTAAGTCTTTTAAATCAGTATTTAACACTAAAAGAAACATAAACTAGAGTAAGTTGTTCTTACCAGGGCAAAGTTTTGGATTTACCTTTTTGGTACCTATCTGAGAAAAAACATTTTGAAATGTCTTGAGTTGCTTCTTAGTCAAGGTTTTTTGATTTTTCAGTTATAATACCAAATAAAACACTACATGAAAGAGTGTAGATCAGCTTTCGTTTCAGGAGAGATGTGGATAAGACCATGGAACCGAAAAAAAAAAATAAAAAAATAAAAAAAAGCAAAAGAAAACAAACCCACGCCTTGTTTTTGATCTTTTCTTTTCATTAATTTTAGGGCGATCTTTTCTTCAATGTTTTAAATAAGGATTTTTAATTTGTCTTTAACAATCCTTTGGGCGGAAAGAAGAAATATAGAAATTAAACATAGGGTTAATAGCGCCTGAATTCGGACCAGTTTCACTCAATCAAAAAAGGTTAGGGAAGACTTTTAAAAAAAAAAATCGTGCAACGTATTTTACAATGACTATGATCCAGCTGCCTTCATCCCTTTGGAACTAAATGCATAATTTCGAAAAATGTCTTTGACTTAAGAATGACAGCGTAAAATGGTCCGTCAAGGAAATTAAAACCATACTTCACTCAAAATTGAGAAACATTACAAAATTTATGTCAATTTAATTGGAAACGGCTAAAGCCGAAAAAAATCTGTCAAGTTTATCAAACCACCATATAGATGGTTCAGTCTCTGCAAAACTTACAAAAGGACGTGACAATTACTTCACTTTCCACACCACTGAAAATTTTTCCTTGAATATTAGAACCATCCAATTTTACTTCCTATTGGCTCCCCTTTACATTTCTGCTACTTCAAACGGTGAACCCCCTTAAATCACTCCAAAGCTTGTAGGTTAGCTCATGAAATATCACAAGGAAATGTTGTAAGTTAACGCATGAAATATTACACAGCAAAGCTAATTTTCTCCAGTGTCAAGTTGATCATATCTTTCTCTACCTACGATTGCCTTGAATGCATAATCAGCAAGAATATTAAATAACATACTTCCTTTATTAGGTAGGTATATCTTTTTGATTGGTCGGGCAAATTTGTTTTTTGCTTGAATTTTCTTCTTTTATACATAGATATTATGTAAACATTCCTAAATTAGTTTCTCAGTCTGGATTTGGCCGCCTGCTTTTTTGGCAAGGTAATTTTGCTTGAGATGGGCAAAGTTACCGGGAAAATTGGAATTTATCTTGTTCCCTTTTAAGTTTAAACTGATGTCTCTTCGTACCAAGTATGAAATCACTTATGGCAGATTTGTCACTTTTCCCTGGGCAATGTGTTTAGTAAAACGAATAGACTTCTAGAATAAATTGCAGTCTGATGGTTTTCAATAATTTGTTTCAAATCATAAACCTCAAACTCATGATGAGTGATGAAAACTGTTAGACGGTGCAAAATATTGAACATTTCTGAAAGCTTTTCAAAATTAAAGAAAAAAAAAACTCTGCGTGGTTTAAAGGTTTTGCAAACCTTTTAAAAATGAGGACACATAATCGAAAATCTATCTTAAAAGAAATGCAATTTTTGCAAACAAATATGTTCAATAACAACATTGAAGAACGTAGCTCCAAGAAAGAGCAAGTCGGACGATGATTTTTCAATTTATTCGATTGAAACATAAAGAAGTCTCTCATATTTCTTATTTTATCTAAGTCTTTTCTCGTATTAATACTTTTTGCATTGACTTCTAAATTAAACCGATATTTAGTTGGCCTCTTGCATTTTCCAACAAGGTTTTATGGAGAGTCAAGAACGGTATTGGTGACTCAATCGCGTTTTTTACAATGAAGTGAGCATGAACAAAGCAGGATAAAAGGATCCTGGCTGCATATCTGTTTACGACGCTTTTGTTTTATTCTGTCCACAAAATAAATTGAAATTTGAATCCATTAAAGATGACTGGCTAATGGACAGAAGCAGGTGGGCATCTCTTTTTCACCTGTGTGATACAAAATAAATTTCCGTCTAATATCGCTGACATTTCTTGCTAGTTATTTCCATCAAGATCAGTGTAAGACTTCACCTAACGAAAAGTTCCTCCATCGCGTTTATTCTCCAAGAATTATATCTTTTGAAAACATCAACCCCTTAAATCCCCAGGAGTGAGCAAGACAGAATTTCTCGTTACAACATCAACGCAATATCAAGCAGGCAAGTTAGGAGAATAAAGAAAAGATCAACCAGGGGATTATTAGTTGATCCAATACCAAACTCTCCGAAATAATTCCATAAAACCTGTATAACAGATGGTAAAGAGAGTTACCAATGAAATCTTGGGAGAGAAAGGGTGAAGAGACCGACTCTAAAAATTATTATCGCTTACGTAGAACGTTGCGTCAAATTTGGACACGAACATGGTTAAAATAAATTAAAATAATATAGGTACGAACTTTACAAGATATCCAAAGCTCTCCCACGATGTTTTGGAATACGAGTCAGGATGCATCCCACTCACACCAAACTCCTTACAGACAGGTTATATTTTATTGAGACAACTCAAACGGAAGGCGAATGGTGACTACGTCATATTGACGATAATCATTTCAGTGTGTTCAAAATAGACAACTGGTCGTCTTTTAACTATTTTATATGCATTCCACTCACCTCAACCTATTTCAAAAACATCAGAGATAGATATAAAACTCACTCTTTTATTCAGATTTTTTAGGCTTGATGACTTGAAAGCGAGCTGGCTAAAGCCCCAGTCTTATTTCTGAGAATTAAAATCAGCATGTAACTTGTCATCCTAGGTTAACTTGAAGAGGTTTCCTCGCTTAACTGCAGAAGAGGAAGTGGTAAGCCATGAACACTACTAAGAGGAGAGGGGAGGGGTTGATGGGATATGAGATACGACGTGAAATGGTCAGTTTTCTGTAAAAGAAAGAAAAGATTATAGCAGAGTTTGAAATATTCTCTCTTTGCGTGCAGCGTGTAAAATTTTTAAAAGGTAACCGACCTTGTACATCCCTACACAACTCAATAAATGAATTCTCATCCTCTTGAAATTTGTTAAAAGATCTGTATCGCGTGTTCAAAGCTACCTTAAATTGTTCATAAATTTAGACAAAAGTCTATTATGCATCAGAGTTTTTATTTGTAATGATAAAAGTGATATCATCGCAAACGCCCCCACAGCGGAATGTTATTGCTTTTCGCCCTCTTCCTTTTTTCAAGCAATTGCAACGGTCGTCTTACAAATGAAATATGAAGAAAAACGGAGGAACGAGATGACAAGTCTTCTTCCCCCGCACATTACATGTATTTTGCATCTTTAGATTAGAAACCAAGCAACCGTGTGACATGATTTGCATCTACCTAGCTGCCAGATGGGTTGGCAAATTTGGATTAGAACGTCGGTTCAAGACAAATATTTCGCCTCTTCCCTCGATAGCGTATAATGTATTCTAAACTGTGTCAGTCTTCAAAGGGGCTCCACTTCCAGTAAAAGAGAAAAAGAGAGATAGAGGGAGAGAAAAAAAAAGACGAGATCATTTCATGGTGTCTCGTAGCGTTGTCAACAAATAATGAAGGGATAGAATTATTGTAATTAAGCTCTCGATCGTTAATGTTATTTTGTTACAAACATGATTACGAACGCATTCATTACAACTCAGTGACCGCACATTACGGTTCTTGAAAACCAAATGCATCGTCTTCTCACTGCGTTTTGTTTTGAGGAATTTGGACCTTTTTCCAGGTGAATAAACTTGTAAAAAAATGTAAGTCCCAACTGCCCTAATACGCAAGAATTTTTTTACCGTATGAATTTGTACCACTTGACTTAAAAAATAGCCCACGACTTACTATACCGATTCTAATCTTTACGTAAGAGATATCCAACACATCTCGTCAAGGACGTAAAGAACAATTTTTTTTAACGAAAAATCCCCTCGAAACGCACGAAAATATTGACACGGTTACGTCACAGTTCGAAAGCCTCGTTCAAATTATTTGTCGTTTTAATAATTTTTTTCGCTATAAATAAACGACGAGTAAACATCACACCATGACAGTTGTCTCTTTTTGGTGACTTGAATATACTTATGAATAATTTGTTTCCCACAGAAAAACTTCGTTTGATGAAACGTGTTCATGAGACCGTCCGTGCTTCATTTTGGTTCTCAAGAGAGCAACGAATTTTTCTTTGCCGACTTTCGTTACGTGGGCACTTTTTATAGAACTAAAGCGTAAGTCTGAGGAACTTGCCTCGTAAATTTCTAAATACTTGTTGATACTATCGTAGTAAGGATCGATAAATAATTCTAATTTTGTCTTCTCTAGGTTATTTCAGGCTTAAATTAATCACATCCAACTCCGTTGCAATGGTTATTTACCGCATGTACGTGGATAGTTGACGTTATCAAAAGCATGTGCTGGCCGAGTAAATCAATTTTTCTAATCAGTTTCACCAACTTACCTACGAAAATCATATTGAATGTTCAATTCATTCATTTTTGATGTCGCTCAGTAGGGAGAAAGGATCATTTTGTTTACAGTTCTTAATCGCCGAACCTTTAAAACGCCCAGAATAAATTGAATAGTTTTTTTGTTAAAAAAAATGAAAAGTTTTTGTTCAACAAAGGATCCTTACGAGAGGACGGATAATTTTCTATAAGAAAACATATGATGTATTAGTTACACGGGATAAATCAAGTACTTTAACGTGTTGAATAATTTAGAAATTAAGTTGTCTAACGACTCTACCATAAAAAAAAGAAATAAAGAGATGCCTTCAAACAGAGCCTGTTTTTGGTGTTTGGAAACGTCTTGGAAAAGAAATGCTCTTCCGAAATGTCTGCAAAGACCAAAATCAGGCTCTGTAATAAAGGATCTCTTTATTCCTTTTATTGAATAATGTTGCGATTTACCAGTAACACTCGTCTAACATTCGTAAAGCTTTTTTGCTCTCCTACTACGAAAAGGTGGTTGATTCCTCCAAAAAATGAAGAAACGACCAAATTGGCCGGGCCTAACTTGTACCGGCATTATATTCCACCACTTTTATTGCATTTGAAGAAAATTTGGCATCTTTTTCCTTTATCGTACGCAAGAAAGAGCTTTTTCCTTTGATAGAAATATCATTTTTTTATCAAAGCAAACGTGTCGCCAGTAACGTCAAGTTTATGTCTAAATTTATCACCTGAACCTTTGAAAATTAAATTCGAGCGTGCGCATTTATATATATATACGAGGCTATATATTTGGCGAGAATATACTTCTGTAAAACGGCACCATCGTCAAATCTATTTATTTACTTTTTCGTTTTCTTTCTTGCTTTATTTTTTTTATAGAAAACACAGCAAGTAAAACATCGACTTTGTTCTTTCACCGGGAAAATTCAATTAGTGGCGACCTTACCATTATTGTTCGGGCTGTTGGAACTTATTTGCATAGCTGTCAACAAACTACATATTCCGCGACTTCTAAGGTAAGTCATGCAACATTTATAATCAGCAGTAAATCAACATATTTGAAGACCATATGTACAGCTGCTGTTGTCTGTTGACTATTTTAAAACGGCAACCACACTTCCGCTAACGTAATGGTTAATCCACAGCTTCATCCTGTGTTTCTGAAGGGTAACTTCAAATTGAAAACCACCTTGGCGAGTTGGATTCAGTAAACATCATTACTGTTACTATTAATAATATTATTATGCCATTATTATAATTTACCGTTTTTATTATTGTTATTTATATTGACGTGACAGCAAAAGGTAATGTCATTCACATCTCATTCTTTTCGCTGAAAATTATTTTAAGGTTACACTGAACATTTCTCAAAACATTGTTAGCCTGTACAAAAAAAGGGAAACTTTAAAGGCGAAATCAAAAGGACTGTAAAAAAAAAAAACCTTATAGTTTTAGCCGAATTTTCTCCATCTGCTGGCATGACTGTTATTGCAAAGGTTTTAAGCCCTGAAAGACGAGGAAAACCGCGGCATAATGGGTTCAGCTGATGAAAATCGCTGATGTCAAAGAAAAAATGATCTGAAACGCTGTCTTGTAACAAAATTAGTGACCCTAATTCACATCCGTTAGACGCTAGCACATTTGTACTAGATCGGTTATCTTTCTGAATTTTCAGTTGCAAATTTTCGGCGACTTGGGACCGACTGATGCATTGACAGCGTAGAGCTTTCCCAAAGAAACGTTCACCGCTTACGAAAAAATAGCAAAGTCGAGTCTCATTACGGTGTAATTAGGATATGTTCCTAATTCCAAATAGTAAACTCGCGCGTGTCTTGAACAGTTCAAAAATGCATAATCATTCAAACTAAAAATAAGTGGGCTTTTACGAAAAGCGTACGCTCGCTGTCCAACATTTAGAAACCAACAAAGCGAATTTCCGTGAAAAATTATCAGGTTGAACCACAATCTATCAAAATTTAATTTGTTTGTATGACGGCGATTTCGCTGTCCATTTCGTTTTCTTTATTCGATCTGATTCGATGTAAATAAATTTTAATGTGCCAATAATCACGCTCTTCCATCGGCCTAGGGGGCATCTTATAAATTCCAACTATTTTTTTGACCGATTCTTTTTCGCTCTCGTTTTTTTTTCTGATGATTCGAGTTAGAAATTGGCAAAATATGAAGCGTGACTCAATTTCTTTTTCATAATTAAATTCATATCTCCACGTAAAATCGACCACAAATAACAATGAAACTGCCATCGCACGTACGTCATCTGCGCTCAGAAGACAGATGTCCCTCTACGTGATCCCGGATATGCATTTTACCGTATTCATTTGAAAAGTTCCTGGATGCCTGATGTTTACCAGGCGTGACGATTTTTTTCAACCAATTGTAGACCTTGCTTTTAATAGAGAGTAACAGTGTTCTCTGTCGGGATGGTGACACACAGACATTAAACCATCTATACGTGACTGTCATTCCAAATCTCCCGCTTTGTAAAAATTACAAAAGGATCTGAGACTTTATGCAATAGAGTATAAAGCCTCCAACTTCATCTGAGCAAATATACTTCCTGCAGGACTAAGTGTTGCTGGACGCAGAAACAAAGACAAAAATTCTGAAAGAAAATCTTCGAGATTGTTGGATGTGCTGAGTTTAAAATCTTGAGTTATAATAGCCAAAGCTAGCGAGGCGGGAAGCCAACGCTTTTTGTCGAAAAAGGTGATCGTAGAAAGTGGATTATATTTGAATCTGAGGGATATACTCTGACTCAAGGTAAGCTCTATCAAATTTTACCAACATTAACCGTGGAAAATAAACTTCTCCGGCCAGTACCGGCTTGAGGTGAACGATTTACAAGTGTTGTTTACCTGTACGTTAGATGCACTCAGAGGAAAATGCACGAGTGATTTTTCGTGACAATCATAGTAAGGTGTTTATGTTGTTTTAGGAGAAAATTTTCTAGAAAGCCGAAAGGAATTAATTTCTTCTTACAGAATGGAAAAAAATTGCATTTTTGCTCGGTGCTTCTGATGCTTCTAATAATAATTCCAAATGGAAATCTAATTCAAATTCAAATTACAATGGTACAAAGCAATTCTCTTCACCGCCCAAGTACTTTTCTTTTCTTGCTAGTTATGAGAATATAGCGTTGCATCAGGCTTACTACTGAGAGAAATTAGGTGATACTGGGATACAATTCGCAATGTAAAAAATTTAATCAGGCCACTGTTTATCATTGCGATTTGTCTGTTTGTTTTTGGTCTCTTTTTGCGTTGAGAAGTAAGTATTGCAACTTATTCATACAGCTACAACGAACTTTAGGCTTTTGATATTTTTTCCTTTCGTTATCTGATGTAGAAATCAAATCCAAGTGATCGTTTCTGGATTGTATAAAATTTCGCTCAATTCAAAAAAGAAAGACCCAATTCAACAGAATCATCTGCGTTTGTATTCGGATTCTTTGCTACGTCAGCAAACTGTTATTTGGCATTTCCTTCCTACAGTGGTAATATTTTTTTATGGTGGGAAGGACAGGAATCTCGTAGCTGTTCGCGTCAACGTGTTCCGATCTTGGTCATGCACTAAAGAATCACTTTGTTTGATGTCGATATTGTGGTAAAAAAACAAATCGACAGTGGTTCAGCCTGGTTTGTACTCTTTTCCACAACGATCTTCGTCATCACAATGATCAAAACTTGTTGTGGGCCCACTCGACTGTGCCCTGTGTATCCATAACATTTTGAACACTCTGATGACGAATATCACTGGCGATAAGAGTACAGGCCACGTTCAACTATTATCGATTTGCTAAAGTTTTCGATTAGAATCTGTTCCTTCTCTCAAGGTTAATTCGTGAGAACTTAGTACTTGACTATGACGGACTCCTGATGCCGCTGGTATTTTAGTTCGTTACGTCGCCTTGGTTCGTCAAAATCACTAACGAAAATGAATTTAATTTGACGCAAATAACTACTCTTGAAAGGTTCCAGTTTACGAAAAAAAAAAAAGACGATTTTTTCAAGACTCGTTTTCAGTCAATCAATCTGAATATCGTATTCTCTTCTTTCCACCAAGCGCCCAAGTAAGATTATAGAGTCAGGTTCGACCTTGTCTAGTCTTAATTAAGCTTAGCTGAAGCCTCTCTATAAAGTTTACCTCAGAACTTAAGCCGGATATTTGCCCTAGGATACCTATAGGAAAATACATGAGCTTAAAAAGATTAAGATTTCGGCTGTTAAAATCTCACGACACGATTAAAAACCATTTTTTATCGATATGTTCAAATTGAAAACTTTTCTTGCGTCTTCTTCGATCGTAGAGTGATTCAACCTCCCATGAAGCTGTTTCTGCTTATCAGGTAATTTTCTATTAATTCTCAGCCGCTACTACTACTACAACGACAATGAAATGTTCCAAGGGTGACGGTAACATAAATGAGTACATGCGCAATGCTGGTTAATAGAGCACAGTGTTGCTCAAAACCCTCACGACAGGCCGAGGATTGAAAGGACTGACTTTGATGCGCAGGCGACTCGTTATCACGAACTGAATGTAATTGACGAACATTTTTGCAATCGTCGGTGGTCGGTTGACCCTCGAGAATATCAGTCCACCGTTATTGATTTGTAGCCCTGTTTCCGATGTTTAGAAGGTGAAGATTAAAGAAAACTTAATTGTCTGATTGATCCGATCCCACGCGCGTGGGACAAATTAATATTATCACTTTAAAATCTGTGTGAAATTTATACTTCAGGCCAAGGTCTTATTTGTCAGTCAAAACGTTGTTACATTTAGATTTGAATTCTTCAAAAAGTAGTGTAACCCGCCAAATATTCAGCTTTTATTTAAGATCAGATCAAAACGATAGAAATGTCAACGCTTCTCTCTTATGATGTGAATTTTTTTCGATATACACAGATTTTTCAGAGTATCTAGACGTAAAAATATATTTATAGAGACTGCTGACATCCCATTTTCTGAAACTTAAAACTGTTCGTGTAGGTTTTCTGGAAAAAAATTTTGGCTTTAAGCCCGTGCCAGCATGATTAAAAGAGATTTAAAACTGTTGGAGGCAAAATATTTCAACTAATTTTCTAAAGCTAAAACATCAATCAATATCTCTTCTTTCTTTCCCCTTACCTACTGCTCCTTCTTGCTTTGTAGAATTCGCTTCAATTTGCATTCACTTTGTGAAAGAGTGCGCTAGTTTTTTTGATCTTTTGATCAGTTACATAATGTTAGGTTGAGATTTCCAATCACTTTTTAAGATGGAAATTGACCTCAATGTAAAACCCGAAACGAAAAATTAGCCTTTTCTTTCTTTTCTTTTACTTTCTGAATTAGATAATAGGATTAATGGTCTTAGCGAAAAAGCAAAAGGCAATTTAAAGTTTGCTATATTTGATCGGGGCACCTGATATACTAATGACAAAATTGCTTAGTCTCAAGATGCAAATGTATTTTTTCAAGCATTGTGTTGTCTAAAAAACAAACTTTTAGAAAAGCAGAAAACAAACATAAGCGCATTTGTACGAATAAACTCGCCTTCTTCTTCTTATCTTATTTAATCCCGTTGGTTCGAGAGCCTAGAGTTTGGTTCACAATCAAAAGAATGAAATCCAGACTACATCACTACCAAGTTCTTATCGGATTTCGTTCAAAATTGAAATACTTCGATAATTCAACACAAATTTTATGATTCTTCGGTTTCTTGAAATTCTGTCTCGAGGATGTAATTCAAAACTGACGATGGTGATTAGATTCAAGTTGGGTCGACTCAAGAGAAACTACGGAATCATTTGGGCATATTTAGAACTCTAAAACTAAATGCAAAATCTGCCTAATCTTCTGTATTCCTATTTATTCCTGTTCCTTTTTAAGTGTAGCCTTCACTTTACTATTTTTCCTTGCTCGCGTGGGTGCCGATGGCGCAAAAAGGCATAAATTATTCTGATGATTTTGTAATAAAAAACTCATTCTAATGTTGTTGAGGAGTATAGAACAAAAGAAAAAGATAATCTTTCATGAGTAATTTTATTGCGCAGTCTTTACATAAAGTTAGGTTTCTTTTTTTGTGCCAATTCAAGGGTATACTTTGCCACTGAAAAGAGAAACACTAAAATTATGGACAGCGGTAAAGATCTAGTTTTCACCTAGATATTGGTCTTCTTGAAAGTCATACCTCGTCGGTTAGTGTGTCCAATTCTTTAAAGGTGTAGGATAAACAACATCCTTTCTGGGCATTGTTAAATCTTCGGCAAAAAAATTCAACTATTAATTTGAAAGTTTACCAACCAAATAACTACTGATATTGAGACAAATTTGTGTAGCTGATCCGACGTATGCATGGCTTTAATAAAAATTAGCGGAATTTTCGCCTCAAATAACATAGCGAGATTATTTTAAAGAAACCTGAGAATTTTGGAAGTTTCCCTTTAGATGAACATAACCCCTTACGAGGAAACTTTAGCCACAACAATACAAATCAATTTGTTTAACATTGAGAGCATTTATGCATATCAAAAATCATAAAGAGCTTAAGTAGAAAAAGGAAAGGTCTCTCAAGCATTTGAAGAGCTACATTATGATTGAACACATTGTTCGCTGAAATGAAAGCTCCAAGCGGTTGTCAGGTTAAAATGCATTACAAGGAAGTAAACAACATCTGATTTTAGGCTAATGTGCTTGAATACTCCTCCAAGTTCTTCCACTCTGTTACCACAATTTAAAAAAGGATTTAAAACCGGGAAGCGAATCTTATAGCTGTGGACAGTGTTAAACGAAAAGACTGAAATCACAAATTTGCAACCTAAAATGTAGTGGGGTCCCTTCGTGTATGATGCGGAAACAAGCATTTGAAGAGCTACATTATGATTGAACACATCTTTAGCCGAAATGAAAGCTCCAAGTGGTTATCAGGTTAAAATGCATTACAAGGATGTAAACAACATCTGATTTTAGGCTAATGTACTTGAGTACTCCTCCAAGTGCTCACACTCTGTTATCACAATTAATAAAAAAGGATTTAAAGGAAACGAATGGTATAGCTGAGGACAGTGCTAAACGAAAAGACTGAAATCACAAATTTGCAACCTAAAATGTAGTGGGATCCCTTCGTGTACGATGCGGAATCTTGTTATCTAGGGTCATAGTATAAATTCATTTTCCATGACTTCTCGTAATGACTCGGCAGCTGTAAAATTTCATCCTAAATTGCGACATGTCGGCACTCGCTGAATTTTAAAAAAGAGACCATGAGCAAGTTACCTTTCCGCCAATTTTATTACCATACATGTTTTCGGCCCATTTTGCTCAGGGCAGTCAAATGTGCCTTGAGAAAACTTTAAGAATTAAATCGACAGATCGAAAATTTTTGCCATAGGCTAGATTTCGGGAAATGCAGATCCATATGTACCGCGGCAATATCTATTATTGCTCATTACGACAGAAGAGGCATCGAAACATTGACAAGTTGTCTCCTACTTCCTCCGTTCATTAAAACACTAACATGTTAGGAAAAATTTCATTCATAATAAGTGCGAGGCATGGAAAACGTCAAACGCACACAGATACGAACTTCGAAAGCTCTCTGTAAACCGAGATCAAGAGGTAAGATTGGCCCAAATTTTCTTATTTAATGAAGCCGTCACCAAAATAAGTTGATTTAGGGCTATATCTTGAGACTCTAGCCAAATTCTAATAACACCGGAAGCAAAATCAAAGGCGCTATGACTTTGCCTCAGAGAAATTGTGATCTTAACACTCAGAACTCGTTGAATGGTGAACTGACTTTGCGATCTCATTTTCATTCACAAAAAGCTTTGTAGAGTTCATCATTGATTACAATGATTTTCGTCAGTAGAATTTATGGATTTTACCTTGTATCCTCACTTTGTACATGGCAATGAACTTATCGAAGGGGCTCGCTTTTCGACGGTTGCGCAAACATGAAAAAGAGAAAAATTGTAAGCTTTGAGTGTGTTTCGTATTTTTGTCACCTGAAAGTTATATTTTGACTGTGTCGCTGTTATTAGGAATACCGTAAATGCTATCGTCAATATGTTTCGCTATCTCATTGCCAGAGCATGTATGTTTAAAAAAATAATTACATTATCTGCCAGCAGATAAACCTTGGAGGAAGGTTGTGGGTTCGTGTTCGTTTTGCAACACAAATCATGATACTTAGCATTGTTTCGCTTTTTTTTTCTCTCATGAAAGGAAATTTTTTTAATGAAAGTAATCATTACTATTCAGCTCTACAGCGTAGTTTTGCGAGTATTGGTTTTTAACTATCTTACCGTCGAATCTCAGTTTTCTAGGCTCTTTTATCCAACGTTGATTAGCTAGCGCCTTTTTCACTTGTTTATTTATATTTTTCGCTTTTATACGTTTATTTTTTTTGTTTATCGAAGGTCAAGATAGAATGTGGATCTGGAGAAGAAAACGGAAGGGCCCATGTAATTTCCTGAGAACTGAAATAGTTGCAGTATCATTTTAGACTGTTTTAAAGGATCTTCGAGAGGAAATTTGGAGAAATTTCTAAAATATCATACAGAGCCGTGATGTTTAGTTCGAATTACTAAAACTTATTGAAAAATACCGTTTCAATTCAAGTTTTAAAACAACATCTTCATTTCTGCTCAAAAAATCCTGCAAATCCCTGAGAGGTGTTGAGGGTAACATTTATTTATTTTCGAAAAATTTTATTCGGTTCAATGCGATAATGAGTTTGGTTAATAGAAACGATTCCAATTTTTGATCGATCCTCTAGTAAATAGAGTACGTTAACATACGCCATTTTGTGAAACCTTTCTAGTTTCTTCTTCCCTCCCTTCTTGAGTATAGTTTTTTTCTGAAGGAATCTGCGATTATTTGGGCTTGACCAATAACAACATTCAGTATTGCGGTCCTTTGATTGATTCGGATTATAACTGATTTGTTGTTCTCCACTTTAAAAGGCAAAAAGTGGCTAAAAATTGTTGCTTCTGTAGGTATGGGCGATGAGTATGAAAGCTGGGGGAGGTCATTATGTTGGTACCAAATAAAACCATGAATTGATGAACAAACGACTGTGATATATGAAAGTCATATATTTGAACAGCGGATAAAGACGTAAGTATGAAAGCGATCCTCGCGGTAATGAACACTACTTGAGCAGTAGTGAAAATAGGGCTTGAAAAAAAATTCAGCTCTCAGTTGGCTCGTTAGCTCAGTTGGTAGAGCACTACACCGGTATCGCAGGAGTCATAGGTTCAAATCCCGTACTGGCCTGAATTTTTTTTCAGGCCTTATTTTCATTACTGCACAAGTAGTGTTCATTAATACGAAGATCGTTTTTATATTCACGTCTTTATCCGCGGTTCAAACATATGACTTTCATATATTCACAGTCATTTATTCACTTCTTAACGGGTTTATTTGGTGTTAGCTCAGCTGGTAGAGCACTGCACCGGTATCGCAGGGGTCATGGATCCCGTACAGGCCTGAATTTCTTTTCAGGCCTTACTTTCGCCACTGCTTAAGTAGTGTACATCACTGCGAAGATCACGTCTTTATCCGCAGTTCAAATTTATGACTTTCATATATTCATAGTTAGATATGGGTTAATTTCGAATAAATATTTTGAAAAAATATCCGAGGTTGATGTTGTGTTAGTCAAGAAATCAAATCAGCCAAGCAAAGAAGGGTTCTGTGTCTGTTTGAAAGTCAAACAGCATCCATCAGCACTAAGCATCTCTCCGTACTGGCTGAGTCAGCTAAATGGTTTTACATCTTTTCTTTCTTTTTGATACTTTGTTTCAGGTAAAATACAACCAATCCTCCGCTGTAGCGGAGAAGTGGTAGCTGAAGATACACAATGTCTTCTATATCAAATAATAGCTCAATGACAAACACAAGCGCGCCACAGGATTCTTCAAACCAGTCAGGCCGCTTCACTGTAGATGTCGACATGGTCTTCTTCTGGTTAATAATCATAGTTGGTGTTGTAGGCAACTCGCTTGTCATAACTGTGGTCAAAATGATACGCAGTATGCGAACAGCTACCAATTACCTCCTGGTAAATGTGGCAGCCGCCGATGTTACTACGTTAGTGTTCACAGCAATCCATTTTCTCATTGGAAAAATCCGTCCCACTTCACCGAAGGCACTTCTCAGTTTTCTTTGCGCGTTCATTAATAACAACACTATCGTCATAGTAACACTCTTAGTGACGTCATTGACCATGACTCTCCTAGCCTTTGAAAGGTACCACGCTCTGGTGAAACCGCTTATCAACTCCGGCAGGCTCACTAATGGCAACATTACTTACGTTATCACTGCCATTTGGGTCGTTGCCATAGCGATGGTGACGCCGCTGTTTGCAGGCTTCTCTTATGATTCAACAGCGGGTACTTGCCATGCAGATTTAGAAGAATTGGCAATCTACGTCAGTTGTCTTTTTATTGTTCTGACTTTTATTCCGTTCATCATTATTGCCTATTGCTATTCCCAAATTGTATACGGCCTTTATGTCAAGAAGACAATTTGCAGCAACAAAAGTGAAAGAGCAGAAACCCCAGAAGAAGCAAGAGAAAAGAGAAGATTGGTGATCCTGCTGATCTTGTTAAGTGTGGTGTTCTTCACAGCTTTCGTCCCTTACGGTCTTTTGATCATACTGAATTTCAACAGGATGAAGATTGCGTATCTAACAGGCCTCCGGCACGTTGCACAGTATCTTACGCTTCTCAGTTGTTCAGTAAACCCGTTTATCTACGCTTTTCAAAGCTCAAGTTACAGACACAGTTTTAATTTCCTTTTTAAGAGATTGTTTCGTCGTGACACCACAGTGAACTCCTTAGAACTAATTAAAATGCGTACTGGAACGTCTTTGAGAACAGTGTAACGAGAGAGACGCTTCTTCTGAAAATGAAGATCATCGTCCCTGATGTTTTAGGTTTAGGTAAAACCCCGAAATTTTATAATATTCAAATGATACTTCCTCATTTCCCGTCAACTTTCTATATTTCCAAATGCACTCTGTTAGCAACGACTGATCCCTCCTCCATTCCCCTGAAAACCGTATAATCACCCCCAAATCCTCCGGGGCGATAAATAATGAGGGGCGTAGCGAGAATTTTTCAAAGGAGGGGGGGACCCACAGTGTCAAACAGAGGGAAACAGAAGGTTTTTACCAGTGTTCGCCACCTGAGTAATGTAGGTTGTTGGCTTGAAAAAAGGATCTCATATGGGGGGTCACGAGCACCCCAGGACCAGCCCCTTAGCTACACCCTATTTTTCACGAGTAATAATTAAAATTTTTTCAACATTTACTCCTGACGGCTAAATTATTTTGGCCGTTTTACGGCTTATGGTTAACCCTATCGAGACCCTCGTGTAAGCGTATGAAACTTAACGGAGAACAGAAAATATTTACGACTTTGATCGATACTGCAGGCTGGAAAAAAAGATGAAACCCAGAATTATGGGAGATAAGTATTCAATTTGCAGTGCTAAAGCATCATAGTATACACTGAGTTATCACAGCTCTTAACTTTAATCTATGTGGTCATTAGCCTATCGGACGATTTGTAAATACTATTTATCTACAGAAGAAACCAAGCTAAGGAAACAAAAGAGTCTTGTTAAACAAGAGTAATGTTGATAATTCCTACATTGATGGTAATAGTTATATCATAATAATAATAATAATAATAATCATCATCATCATCATCATCATCATCATCATCATAATAATAACAATAATTACAATAATAATAATGATGAATTGCTGAAAGAACCGAGTACAAACAGAACAAGTATGCAGACCCTAGATTGGGGATAGAGAACTTGTATCCAAGTTACAAAGTGAAGCTTATCACCATAGTTTTTGACTATCTTGGTGCATACTACAAAGACCTAGATAAAGAACTGAATATGTTATTTGGGCCGAAAGTAGCTAGGTTAGCAATTGAAAGTTCCCGGAAATGGGTTATTTCACGGAACTGTGAAATTGTAAAGAGATTTTCGTGCGTGTAACAATAGTTGAAAGAACAGATTTTAGCTTTAGATACTGGGCCTCTTAAGTACGTGAACAATTAGAATTTTTTTAGCTCGTTCAATAGTGTATTTGTGGTTATTTTTCATTGTTTTAGATTTACATAAACTTATACAACGTGTACATATATATTTTATATCCTAATCCACATTGCCTAGGCTGTGCCCGCAATGATGTTGATATATACATTGAGTTACTTTACCAACAAAGTTTACCAAAAAAAAATATATATATATAATACGATAATAATATAAATATTAATTCAAGTAATTAATCTATATATAATTATATAATAATTATATGTAATAATACAATATATAATAATAACAATGATAATGATGATAATAATAAAATATTAATAGATATTCCAAATATGCACAATAGTACTAATGTGTGTGTTCAGGGTCAATCTTCTCTACGATAACATTACCACTGTTAATTGGGGATATCAGTGACAATAAAAAAAAGACATTACTAACATACTTAGAGTATTAAGTCTACTCAAGGTTCATCCATAATTTCTAAAGATTCTGTATCAAAACTGCAAAACCCTCGATCGAAGAGCAGTTTGTGAAAACAATGCATTAATCATAGCATCTGTATGTAAACTCTCCACAAGATCTTGGTTTATACGATTGAAATAAAAATGCAAAGTTAAGAGACTCAAGGAATTTGTTGGTTTTTCTCTAGACAGAGGAAAGACCTCCCGAAATCAACCTTTAGCAAAGTTTTATAACGATTCTCTGAGACTTTCTAGTTCGAAAATATTACTATTAATATTTCTCCTAATTTCTACTACTGTCCTATTTTGACGGAGTAACCTCCGAACAGAGTGACTATGTTTGCTATTAGGTTTTTGTAAACCTTCAGGTGTGTGTTCCGAAAAATCTTTCGTGCGTAGTGTCCCTGGAAGAATATACACCACTGTAAATAAATGCAATGTCGAAACATTAGAGAGAGCATTTCGTTGAATATATCCTAGCTAGTTTTTTTGTGGGTAGCCAAGAATTTTCATGGCTGAACTTCAAACATCACTTTTGAATAACTTTTAAAAAGCTGACATCTTCAAGTAATTAATCTTCTCGGACGTGTACGACAAGTGTGTGTGTTCCCCGAAAATTGCAGGGGTGGCTTGCATGTCGAGTCGGAAAACATCTGCGTTAGAATGATTATTGATATTTTTGTATTTCTGAGAAAGAGCCTCATTGGTTTTTAAACAATTGTGAGGAGAAATTTCTCCGAAATCGAGATTATCCAATTGCATCGCAACAACTTACCTAATTTGCATAACACTCGCGTTGTATTACTGGGCTTTTACTTCGAGATTTCGAGGCTTAAACAACCTGTGAAGATCAGCTTTTTACAGTGACAGGAAGAAAGACCCTCGCCATAGCGTTGTGTGATGATTTATTCGCTGAACAAATGCTCGATACAGAGCAGTATCTGGAGAAATACAAGGAGCAACTGATCGAGCTTGGCAAACAAAATCTATTACCAAACTTGAACAAGAAGCTGAAGTACAAAGTGTACTCGATTCAAGGAGGCAGTTTTGGTGCCCACAAATCCATTGTTCTCACAACAAATGACGAGCAATTCGTCTCTGTAGAGCTTGGTTTCATCAAAATTGACGGTAAGAAACATATTTACCCAGTGACGAGGAAAATTGACAAAGCCCTGAAGCCTAAGATGGAATATCTCTTAGTTTTTCGTATAGTTCATTTCTTGTTTCTTGTGAGCCTGTGAATTATTTATTTTCTAGTTTTTCGCAGTTCTAATTAAACAGCAGACAAGATTTCCGATCTGTTTTCTTAGTTTCTGGTTCTCCTATCAGTTTGTCGCAAGTCATAAGTAGATGAAGAGTATATTGCTTCAAAAGTGGCTTATAATCGAGCAAAAGCAGAGTTTTTCTTCTTGTTTATTTTGCATTGGCTAAACTTTTAATGGGGATTCACGACGGTTCTAGAAAACCTCGCCGGATTGTGTCTTCGGTTTGAATGACTTTAAACATCACTTTTAGATAGAATATATGGGGACTGCTTACCAACGAGTTTTGTAAGAGACGGCATCGGTGAAATGATCGACATACACAAACTATGGATAGTGTTTTTGATCCTACTCAGAAACTACCCCCCCCAACCCCTCCCCCAAAGCCCATCGTATAGAAGTTCAGTTACCCTGCGTAATAGGTGGTAGTTTAGTGTTAACAGCTGAGTCGAAAACGTAAATTGGCCACCGTAAAGAATAAAAAGGCTGACGTTTCGAGCGTTAGCCCTTCGTCTGACGAAGGGCTAACGCTCGAAATGTCAGCCTTTTTACTCTTTAAGGTGGCCAATTTACGTTTTCAACTCAGCTGTTGACACAAAAATTACCTGCTACACTCTCCCGCGGACACAGCACCACAGTTTCTTTAGAAACTTACCCCCTTTATTCATATGCGTAATAAGTGGTTTTGTTCGTTCTTTTAACCCACGAGTGGTGAAGCTGCAAGTGAAACCTTGATAATCCTCTCTTGATATCATTTGATGTTATCATGACATTTTACTCATTTCTGTCAAAAATTTTGTCAGAATGCTCAATTTGCAGGTTTTTGATCTTGATCCGAACTCTTCTCCTTACCAATCTCTTCGAATCATTCGATCTAGGAAAGTTTTAAGGTGACATTAATATACTATTCACGAATATTAAATTTGGGTAGATTTTTAGCGTAATAAGCTATATGTGGGTACTAACTGACCTTGACTGAATCACCCTCACAGAGCTTCAGGTAAAGCTGGTGTCGAATTTGTTTGGAAAAGGTAACAGAAGAGGGATCACTCGTCGCCTACAAAGTGCACTTGGGAATATAGAAAATGACCGGAAATTAGGAAGTATCATTAGAATATTATGGAATGTTCGGCGTTGTACCTAAACCTAAAACATCAGCGACGAAGATCATCCTTTTAGAAACGCGTCTCTTTCATCACAGCAATGTTTTCTTTTCGTTTTGAGAGGGTGCTCTTCGTTGTATTCCCACTTCATCGATGCACCTTGCAAGAGCTATCTGTTTTCCTTATAATATACCTAAAGGCGACAATAGCCCTTTTTACAGTGGTCAGCATTAGATTCCATCCACCAAAACCACCTTGGTCGAGAGGGCTGAGATGGAATGATGGACAACTCATGACTTGTTGTACTAAATGAAAATTACGAAGCTACGACAACATGCCGACTTATCCCAATGACCTAAGTGTATCATTTGTTTGGGAAATTGCGTCAAAACTTTTTACTCAAGAAATGGTAGGTATTAATTTATTGTTCGATTGTAGTATTATAAAACATTTTACGCAATTTTATGCAGATATTTCACGTATTTAAAAGGTGCCCAGATGTTACGTAGTTTTGGTGGATGTCATTAGGGAACATCCACCAAAACTTTGACCAAAACCATCAACAATATATTTTTTTAATTTTATCTATAGCCACTGTTAGATGTTCAGGGTGGCAAAAGATTTATACCACTAATTAGCAGTTAGTGCTCTGGCTAATTATTTTTTATGGTGCACAATTGCTGACCGACCAAACGTTCATAATGATTATCATAACTCTTGACACATAGAATAAGTGGTTTTGGTGGATGTTTCTCTCTATCCACCAAAACCACCATAGCAATTTCTGCTACTTCCTTACAGAAGACTGATGTGACCTGCTATTTGGAGTACATAACCACAATCTATTTCTTTGTATGTAGAGATATTTTGCAAAGTTCTTGAGTCAGCACCTTTTATTATTGAAACCATAATCATAACATGGTGCACAATATAGAATACAAAAGGTTCTGGTGTGGTAATCATGTAATCTTGAAACAGGAGAGTTTTTAACTGACTTAAACTGATTTAAACAGACATTTGCAACAAAATTCCAGGTTCAGAAATTTCTTCCACTATTTCCGCTAAAATCATAACCTTTAAGTACAACAAATCAGCACATTAGTAATTGTTATCAGGGGTCTGAAAATCCTGTAAATCTTTCACATTTATTTCAAGTAACCTTTAATTTCACATGGATGAATAAGTATATGCTCAAGATGCAGAATGTCTTACATTTTACAAACTATTTCCCTTTTTATGGATAGACAGTGAAAGGCCTTTGCCACATTGGTGAATCAAACCATTGTATACCATGCATTTTGTGATAATTGTTTGTTTTTGCTCACAATATCCAGAAAAATGGATGGGATAAATTTAAATAGAAAATTCTATTAATGGTTAAAATTAAATAACATTGGAAGATCAAATTAACTTTGTACTGTTTAAAATTCAGTTTTGGTTTCTTGCTTATTCCAGCCTCTAAATATTCAAAAGCATTCATTGTCATTTTTGTGTTCTTCTGTGTACATAACTTGAAAAATAAACACAGAGAAAGGAAACCACAAAGGATTAAACTTGAAGCTAAAGCAAAGTTTAAGTTGAGCCATAGCTGATCCAAATACTGAGTACTTTGTATTGTAACCCATTTAGCAGTAAAGTTTATCTATATGTCTGCCAGCTTGTCACAAGTCTTACCCCTCTCCTTCAAAAGTCTCTATAAATAAATTTTTCTTTGTGGTCCCTAATTGATGATAAGTATATTACAGCTCCTCAATTTTCCTCTCTCAAGACAAGTAATGGACTTGATAAAACTCAATCTATAACTCAGCTGGCTGCTACTTGCAACCTTAATTTCTAGATATCAGTATACAATAATCAATATGTTATAAATAAGAACCCTAATACTTAATTTTGCAGTGATCACCTTCCTTCTTTCCATTTGCAGACCAGACTGGAACCTCTATAGGTGTGTTTGCTTGTTTTGAGTGGGGATGGAAGAAAAGGAGTCATGCCGCACATCTGATTTATTAAATTGCATTTGTTCTGTTTATACACGAGTAGAACTACCTTGTTCTCTGAAAAAAAAAAAATTTCTCGCATTTTTATCTGTGCTTTGCAGTCAAACTTCCTTGTGTCTTGGACAAGAAATCTTATTTTCTTGAAAACAAAATCTTTGTTTCCGGCCTTCTGTAATAGGTAAATATAACAGTGTAAGATGAGTGACAGCGTATTTCTCAAGTTATTTTTTGGAATGTGACAAAACGGAAGTGTCATAGCGTGATAAGGAGCAAACATATGATTGCTTGATAGAAAGCAAAAAATGCAGAATTGCATATATTTTCTCCTTTGTCAGCAGCATATGTTAGTGAAAAGTTCTTATAATTGTTAACTTCTAAACCATCTTCAATTTAGCCAAGATTGAACTGTTATCACGTTTGTCATAAAAGTATTCTGAGATCAATGTCGTATGACCCATTCATGTATTTGGCCTTTCGAATTAGCAAGCCATAATAGTTGACAGAAACACAAAGGTTGAGGATAAAAAGAAATTATTATATACAGTACTTCTTCTGCATCTTTTCGTTTCCTTTTCTCTCCAGCTGTTCTATCTATGCCGTGCTGGCAATTGAACACTTTCCTTCCCAAAATTAGGAAAGGCACACCAGTAAAAAACGAATTTTTGCTCCTTAAATATCTCATGCATCTTCCCCCAGTATTTTGTGACTTCTGTCCGAGGAAGGAGGTGTAAGCATTAAATTAACTCGAATGATTCCACAATTGTGGTATCATCCAAGCCATGCCAGAGGACTTGAACTAGATAAACTAGTGAGAATGCACAATAGCGATAGCAAAGCTTTGTAATGCTAAAGAGCTATATCAATATATATATATATATATGTCCCCGAAACCTTTGACAGCTTTAAAGAAAGAAAACTTCGTCGTCAATCCTGTTTCAAATTCCGCAATAAGTTTATGCGCCTCATCAACAGAATTTACGTATCCTAAATTATCTGCATGTCTACCATCAATGGTTCACGACTTAAAATTCTCGCTATGCTGTTTCTGTTTGTTCCTCAAGAATCATGGGATTTACAGCTTCGGATGTTCGGCTACATCACTTGCGGATTTCCGAGAATCTTCGGTTATGTTTTGCAAGTCATTAAATATTCCATCTCAGTCCCTCTCGACCGAGGTGGTTTTGGTGGATGGAATCTAATGCTGACCTCTACCTACGAAGGCACAGCGGAGGGACACAGCGGCAAAATGAGCGCGAATGCTCGGCGGATTACGCGCTTTCGAGGAGCGATTAGTGATTCCAGCGTGGGTGAAGTTTGCTGAAGAACGAACAGAACATCGTTTTACACTTTTTGGGACTGATATTGATGTGATCCGACCGGAAATTTTTTTAATGGAGTTTGTTCTTATGGAAAAATCTGAAGGGTAATTAGAATTTTTCTAGACATTGTTCAACTAAAGCTGATTTAGATTTATCCAGACAGCTCGTTGCGTGTTCCCGTTCCTTTCAGCAATTTTATTTACAAAACGCATTTCATCGACGTTATTTGTTCATTATATGCTTTAAACTTGAAAAAATTTTTGATGTAAACTCTTGTGGTAGTAAAAGCTGTTTTAAAATCGAAATTAGTCTTGAATCTGTCGGTCTTTTTGCTTAAGTGAACGTTCTTTTGATAGACACAAGCTCAATGTAACAGTATACTAAGCAATACCGCCCTATTGCTTCCCCCAACACAACGTAAATGTAATAGATGCAATAACATTTATACTTGACACATATCTTAACCTTCTTTGCGTCTGGAAATATTTCGATATAACTTTTCGATCAACTGCTGTTGTTTGACGTTTACATGCATCTCTTGCTACACAGTGTTACCTGAAGTTGATGGAAGTAACCGTACACAAATTCACCGTCGCAAATAGCTTTGACTTCAGCCAGTTTAATAGTTCTTCAATGTCACTGCGTTGAGACTGTGCAATTAAGGTGCCTTTTGGTAAGTGGAGGTGGCTATCCATTAAGATGATGTTGTCATTTGCATGACTTACCTATGAAATCGTTAAACCATTAATTATCGTAAAAGCAGCATTTGTGTTGGTAAGTCTTTTACTAGGTGGAAACTCAGAGCAGATTCCTCACTTGAATTAGTTTCCTTCACAAAACAAACAGTTGACTCCTTTTCTTAACTTAAACTAACCAGGCTGCTTCTGACAAGAGGTGTGGCTTCAAGAACACCAAGATATGATAGTGACTGCATGAAACTGTCATATACCTGACTTCCCCCCATCATACAAGACATCCAGCTTGGAGTCAGTGGTTGGTGGTTTCTCAGTTGAAGGAAGGATTTGTTTGTTAAGTATGTCTTTGCTAACAACAAAGAAATAACTGTACAAGCATTGCTGCCTTGATGACCCCCAATTGTTGACCGAGATAGGAAGGCTGGCAGTTCCCAGAATGTGACTGATTGTGTTGTTGAAGATGGAACATGTATTGAAGTGGATTGTGGTGGTACACTTAAGTTAGGAAACTGTTGTTGAGCTACTGATGGTGTTGTTGTTGAGATTGATTGTGTGATTGTGAAAGGTAAGGGCGGGTAACGTGAGAACCTCAAGATCTTTGGTGGCAAGGTTACCCACAGTTGAAAAGTAGTTTTGGTGTGAATTTGCAACTGAAGCAGGCCTTTTTGTGCTATGCCCTCTTTCTTGAGTTGTCCTGTGTGGTACACTTGGTTGTGGTATAATAAGCTGTTCCATACTTCTAGTTATTATATTTCCCCTGTCATGGGACTTGTGAAAGTCTGAATACCTAGGAGCATGTATTGCTAGCTGGCTTTTGGGCTGTTCATGACTATTGTGGCTGTCTGCAATGTTGCTACTTGTATCATGCTCTATAATACCTTTATTGAAGGAATCACCTACTTCATTTACTCTTGTTAGAAAAGGATCATTGCTCCATCAACTGGATGGGCAACTGCTATGGCTGGGAGACTTGATGTCATATGAATTGCCACATTAGCTTTATCAGTTGGTTTAGTAGGTATATTCATAAGATGAAAGTCATCAATAAGATGGATAACAAGTTTTTTGGTCTTTAAAAAAAAAATTAATATCCATTTCATTGATTGCTTATGTTTTTACAAAAGTGTTTATGTTTATTGTTCATTCTATTTGTTCTGCTTTATCCTGAAGGCTGTCAGCACAGTTTTTTCCACAACTTCCTCATGGTTGTTTTGCCTGCTGCTGTTTAAACATGTCGTTCATACATATTCCACTGCTAAGGTCCAAGACTCTCCCTTCAGTCTGTGCAGACCTGGTTAACCCATGAATATCAAGGAACATTTCAGCTTATTTCTGGAGCTGTGATGTTTTCTGAGATCTAAGGGAAATTGCATATTATCCTGTTATCATACTCAAGAACAAAGGTTGTTTTTTACTAGTGACTGCTGACACTGTCAGAATTAAGCTGACATGGAACTTTTGTAAATTATATAAAATGTAATAATTTTTTATTTTTCTAATGGCAAAACTTTAGGCAGGTATTGCTATTGTACTGATGAAGATGTAAAAGAGATGTGGTGTACAAGTCTCACAAAGTGCCTGCATATCATCGGATCTGTATAGAGATTGACCTGCACTTTCATAGTGCCTGTGCAAGGCTGACTGAAATTTTTCCACCAGCTCTGCAAGATTATATAGAGAATGCAATAATAATGTATTTGACCACTCTGTAAGTTATATAGAAATATTTTCAACAATGAACATGTGTTTACTTGTAAAATATGAGCTCAGTGCAGAACCTTTATCAGTGTTATATTATTACCTGATCGATGTTGTCATGGAGATGTTTAACCCTGGAGGTGCAATCATAGCATAAATATGATTATTAGCAATATGGTGGATTGGTTACCTTTCTTAGATTATGTCCAGGCATAAGTAAGGTACTTACTGTGATTAATGTTGAGAAATTGGATTTACCAGCCTGTGCACCAGTTTCCTGACTCTCTCTGTTGAGCTATTGAATTGTGGTAGAGCAGTAAGTTTTGCAACATACATTTAACTGTCATAGCCTATTAATCACATTGACCATCTGTCGAATCTGCACTCCTACTGAATTTTGCATGGCACCCATCTCCATTTTGCATGAATGTTTTTTGTTTAAGTTATTGATCTTCTCATGGAAACAAGGTGATCATTTGCCTTATTGTTTATTATGTAAATGGGTGAAGTATGTAAACCCAGGTTATCAAGCAGGAAATGAAAAAAAGTTAAGTGGTCCTGGAGGCAAATGTTTTATCAGCATTGCTCCAACTTGT
This sequence comes from Pocillopora damicornis, assembly GCF_964200805.1. Lineage (NCBI taxonomy): Eukaryota > Metazoa > Cnidaria > Anthozoa > Scleractinia > Pocilloporidae > Pocillopora > Pocillopora damicornis. The sequence goes on along the minus strand of NC_142677.1, from coordinate 12,673,202 downwards.
GCACCACAGTGTCCCTGGTTGATAACAAGCCTCACTTTTTCCAGCATTGTCAAATAGTTTGTACTGTCTCATGGGAATAGGTGTATCATTCAGAGGGAAAGAATGTGAAAGTAGTGGGCACAATCAGGTGTTGCTCCTTTTACGAATTGCTGATAGTGACATTCAGACAACATTTCCTGGTTCCACCTCTGCCATGAGTTATTTCAGTGTAAAGGCAATTATGCTTCCTCTACAAGAAGAGCTTTGGCGTGTTTTTTCTCCCAAACAACAAACCTTTTGGCCGGGCAGTTTGCCATACTGAGGAGACGATGAAAATAAGTGCTATAACAATACGAAGTTCATTGCCATTTGATGACTGCTCCACTTCAATACTAAAATTCACAGCTGTGCCCGGAATATTTTTTTCGTTGGGAAAGATATGTTGCAGAGCAGGTTCGAAAGAAACTTTCTTGAAGGTGGGAACCTTATCTGTCAAGGCTAGGGCTTATCCCTGCCAAATAAAAACAAACAAGGTGAATTTTAAAAATGCTGCAGTATCGCTGCTGTAGTGTTACTATGGAAATATTGTCATTCCCATTCCTTTTCGCGCGTAAATTTCTAAGCATGCGCACCCATTTTGCCGCTGTGTTCCAGGGGCACAACATAATGGAGCTTAATAAGGTCCCAGGTCGATCGGGGCCAGTTTAGCATATTTTTAAAAGCATTATGACAGAAACCGGAAGCAGGTTTACTCTACCGGAAGTGCGCAGAAAATTGGAACTTTTCAGCTTTTCCATGCAACATGACGTTGTGCAAAAGAAAATTGTTTTCATCTGCCTAAAGTGATTATACTCTGTTTCTATGAACTGCTTTGCAACACCGGGATCAAAACTATAAAGCAACGTGTCGAGCTCTGGAAAATCTGCTTCAGAAGGATTCTTGATATTTTTGTGTTTCTGAGAAAGAGCCTCATTTGTTTAGAAACAATTGTGAGGTGAAATTTCTCCGAAATTGAGACCATCCAATTGCATCGATTAGAATAACACTCGCATTGAATTTATGGGCTTTTACTTCCGAGAATTTCGATGCTAAATCACAAAGTATGAAGATCAGCTTTTTAAAGTAACAGGAGAACAGACCCTCGCCATGTCAAGTAGTTCTGATAATGTAGCGATATTCGCTGAACCAATGCTCGATACAGAGGAGTATTTGATGAAATACATAGAGGACCTAGAAAAGCTTCTCGAAGAAAATGTATTACCAGACTTAGACATGAAGTTGGAGTACCAAGTTTACACGTTAAAAGGCGGTTTTCCTGGCCACAGATCCATTATTTTCACTATAAATGACGAGCAATTCTTCTCTGTAGAGCTTACTGTCCAGAAATATTTAGGTGTGGAACGTATTTACCCACTCACGAGGGAAATTGGCAAACATTGGAAGTCCGAGATGGAACACCTCGGAGTAATCAAAACCACCGGAAATTTTCTAATTAACAAAGCAATTGCAGTGATGAAAAGTTTTGATTGTTATTTCATACTTGGCAAAAACTGCCAGTACTTCTGCAACAAGTACCTTGTGGCCATTGGATTACAAGAAGCACAACTCGTAACAGACGCGGATATAGCAACGAATATTGCAGTGTTCGCTCTCATCATTGCTTTTCTCTATGTCTTCTTACGTTGACTTGATGGGACTGATCATACCGCCGTGGGCCTTACTTGCATTTCTTAATTTCTCTTTCTTGCTTCTTAATCTGTTATCATTTTCGCTTTAACAATAGACCTTTTTACAATTCCCGGCGCCATATTGGACATGTAACCGCGCACACGTGAGAACGAATGAGCGCTTTTGGTGAAATTCGTACGTAGGCAGTAAAATTGTTCGATTTTTAAGGAAAATGGATGTTTCTAGCCGAAATCTCGATAAAGCTATTTTTCTCCCAAAAAGAAAGGAAAGCAGTGTGCCGCTTTTGGTTGTTTAAATACATTTTATGGCCCCAATGGTTTGCTTACGAGCTTTCACTTCTTCAAGTTCATGCAAGGAGGCATGTATTTTTGCTAACTATTTATCGTTCTATACATATCTAATTCTCTGTGAATTATGGATAAGACTAATTATTGTTGCAAAATTAGTACAAGTTTTCTACTAGGTACGTGAATTGTTTTAAGTTCAATAGAGTGTGTTTTATTCCGGCAGTAAGTCAATAAGCTCAGTACTGCTACCCCTAGCAGAGAAACTCTTGGAAAGTAATTGATTTTAACAAAATAACCAGGACACTGTATCTTCAAAGTTTTCACATGTTATGGCAGACCCAGAAAATTTACACAAATTTGGTTGCAATTGTGACAAAAGAAGTTTTCAGTAGTTGTTGTTTTTGTTTTTTTTATGATAGCATAGTAATCCACTATAGATGCCACATGGAACTCTCAAGAAATATTTTGTGAGCTTTGTGTATCAATCAATTTGATGCTTCAAATTGAAAAAAAGAAGAAGTGAGTTTCACCAACTAAAAGAGTTCTCAACACAAAGATGACCTAAGACACTAAATTTTATTATTCACAAAATTGTCCTTGTAATAAAAAGTTTGGTAGAAGTCTTGCAAAGAATAACTTCTCATGCAATTCTATGGTCTGAAAGATTCTCTTTCAAACAAATTTTATGGTAACTGTAACAGTATAAAGTAAATATCTTGATTCAGATATATTTCTCAATCTTTTAAGTATCTTCTTTACATCTCAAAATCATATTATCATAACATTGGTTAACACAATGCAGTAAGAACTAGTATGGCAAACCTTTGTGTCAGAAGGCCTCTGAGCACTTAGAATGGGAATATCAATTCACTGAATGTTTATCACTGACAGAAACTTAAATGTGTGTGAAGGACTAGCATTGTGGAGATCAGTAGCTGAGAGAAAGCATTTCTGTTCTCTTCCTTTAACCCTTAAATACCCAAGATCTGATTGTTAATTCTCCCTTCTAGCTGCTACACATTTACTTGTAAATAAGCTATAAGAATTTGATGTAAGATCAAGATGACTTTGCCTGATAAGTTTCAGTATTATCATTATCTGTTTGCTGGATAGTGTTTGGATATTATAGGGAGAAGTTACATGAATCAGTCACTTTTGGCAGTTTTTAAATTGTGTAATATTTTGGTCAGATTCTTTCAATGCTGTCTTGCCACCTATTAAATTACCATGAGTTGCGAACTGAAATGGTTTTCAATGCATCACAAGCATAAGTTGTCCTGGGCCAGATGGGTATCAAAATATTATGACATCTGTTAGTTACAGTTTCCCTCAGGGGTTGATAGAAAGAAGGGTTATAATCAAGTGGTTCTACAGGCTCTATTGAATAGTTTCCTATAAGATACAATGTACAAATGGCAAACTAAAATATATCTTGGTAAACAAAATGGGAACAACTTTAAGTGAAGAATATGGTACAACAACAAGTACCACATCAACAGCAGCAATGACAAATCTCCTATACCTAGAGGGCTACAGCCTAAATGCCTCGCTTTCTAAGCCATACTGAACAGCTTCTGTGGTACTTCCTGTGAATCGATCTGTCTAATATCGGCTTTAGATTTGATGTCGCGGAAGAGAAAGAAAGAACTTGAAAACAAACAGTTTTGGAGGTTCTCGCAGAGTTTTTTGATGCTGGTCTAGTCACGGGTTTTCATGTCTGGAGCCCTAGGATCAAACTTTATTATTACTGGGATACCTGTGGTAGCTCAGTCATAAAATGCCTTTGTTTTTTTGTCGTCTTTTTTTTTTTTTTTTTTTTTCCTCCGCCAGAAAATGGAAAAATTGCGCAATTGCTGGTTTTCACGTGACGTCACTAAATTTCAGACTTCAGAACTATTGATCCTCCTGAGATTTTACTTTCATGATGTATTAGAGCAGCTAAAAACTAATATTCAGACAAATTTTCACTCCAAATGGGTTCTTGGTTTAGTGATAGACTACTCTTGAATTTCTAAGCTTTTGCGTGACGTGGCCTTTACATGACGAGCGAGAGAGCTGTTATGTTGGTTTAAAAGGTGACTTATTTAGGGAAATTCAGCTATCTGAACAG